>NW_007251288.1:2286-68474 GCF_000164805.1 Carlito syrichta
GTTCAACCTCACTAATCATCAGGGAGATGCAAATCAAAACCACACTGACATACCACCTAACTCCAGGCAGAATGGCAATGATCAAGAACTCAAAAAATAACAGTTGCTGGAGAGGGTGTGGCAAAAAGGGAACACTTCTACACTGTTGGTGGGAGCGTAAACTAGTACAACCTCTGTGGAAAGCAGTGTGGTGATTCCTAAAAGCTCTAGACATCAACCTCCCATATGACCCCACAATCCCCCTACTGGGAATATACCCTGAAGAACTCAAATCACTCTATAAAAAAGATACCTGCACACATATGTTTATCGCAACATTGTTCACAATAGCAGGAAACTGGAAGCAACCATGCTGTCCTTCAAAAGAGGACTGGATTAAAAAAATGTGGTACATATACACGATGGAATACTACGCAGCCATAAGAAAGAACAAAATCATGAATTTCGCAGCAACCTGGTTGGAACTAGAGTCTATAATACTGAGTGACCGCTCACAGAAACAAAGATCTGAGTATCACATGTTCTCACTCATATAGTGGACCTTGATCATCCAACGTATTACCATAAGAAAATGACTGATAGTGGTGGGAAACTATGGGGGGAGGGAGGGGAAGGGAGATGGGATTAATGATAGTAAACATCTGTCTGGGGACGGGGAGACACCTATTATCAACAAGAGTGCCTGAACGAAGCATATTTGTATACCTAACCCTTAACTGTACCCCACAATATTATAATAAAAAATATTGCTTATAAAAAAAAACAAAGAAGAAATTTAAAGGAAAACTAAAAAATACTTTGCAATAAATAAAAGTGAAGACAAAACATACCACAACTTGTGGGAAGCAGCTCAAACATTGCAGAGATAGAAATATATAGCTGTTTGCAAATGTCTATATTATAGAAGTAGGATGTCAAATCATTATCCTTACCTTCCACTTTAAGACTTTGAAAAAAATACGAAGAAATGAAACATGAAAAAGGCATAAAAAAGAAAATAGAATGTAAGTAAAAAAAAAAGAAAATTGAAAGACAAATGAAAAAATCAGTGACAACAAAATATAGTTCTTTGAAAAGATAAAAACAAAATAGAGCAAACAAAAACTCTTTAGCTAGTTTTACCAAGAAAAAAGGAGAGATGACTCAATTCACCAGAATCATAAATTAAAGAGAAGTAAATATAGCTAACTTGACAAAAACAAAAAGCTATATAAAGAAATGCTATAAAGTGTACATGTCAACAAATTAGATAGCTTAGATGGAATAAATAAATTCCTTGAAAGTCAGGAATGACTGAAACTGAGTAAGAAAGAAATAGACAATAATCATATACCTATAACAAGTAAAAAAAAAAACTGAATCGGTAATCAAAAACTACCACAAAGAAAAGTCTAGACCCAGATGGTTACATTGCTGAATTCTATCAAGCATATAAGTAATGATTAATTATAATTATTTACATACTAGCCCTAAAAACAGAAAATGAAAAAGTACTTTCCAATTTACTTTAATGAAATCAGTATTACTTTGGTACTAAAACTAGACAAAGGCATCACAAAATACTATAAAATAGTATTTATTGATAATATAAATATAAAAATCCTCAGCAGCATACTAGCAAATCAAATCAAGTAAAATATGAAAAGAATTATACACCACAAAAAAGTGAAACTAACCATGGGAATGCAATGTTGAATTAACATTTAATAATTAATTAAGGCAATCTATCATATTAATAGACTATAAGGAGCAAAAATTACATAATTATCTCAATAGATGCAGTAAATGCATATGGTAAAATCAAACACCCATTTAAGAGAAATACTCTCTACAATCTATGAAGAGTGGGCAAATTCCGCAACTTAATAAAGCACATCCATGAAAAATCGACAGCTAGTGTCATATTTAGTAGAGTCTGGAGCATCTTGCAGTGCCAGAAAATAAGGAAATTCAGAAAAAATGAAATCGCAATAATTAAGTATGTCAAAGAGATTCAGGAGCCAAGTGAAAGAACTCCCATTGGCCAATACTGAAATTATTTGAGCAAAAGAAAGTAAAATAGGTATTAAATTTTATCTGAAATTTTACTGAATATATATTATAATATGTTTTGAGTATACATATACATATATATAATATAAGCATATATATATATATGATGTCCTGTTGATAAGATACGAATGACACTTTACTGACTTGTGGTATTTCTCCTCAAAACTTGCAACTCCAGTCGAATCAGGAGAAAAACTTAAGAAAAATCCCAGTGATCTATCACAGAAACAAAGAACTGAGTACCACATGTTCTTACTCATAAATGAACCCTGAACACCTATCATAAAACAGAAAAGGGATTGGCAGTAGCGGGACACTGCTGAGAAGTGGAGTTGGGGGTGCACATAACATCAATAAGGGTAACGTATCCTAATCCAGGCGAAGTTAAGGCCAATGGGAGGCCTAAAACTTCACCCATAACTAAACCACTTATGTACACAATTCTGACTTTTACCCCACAACTTAATAAAATAAAATAAATAGAAAAATCCTAAATAAGGAGCATTTAATGAAATATCCGGCCAATACTCAAAACTGCCAAGGTTGTAAAAACAAAAATTGTCTGAGAAACTGTCACAGCCAAGCAGAACATAGTATCCATGACAACTAAGCGTGATGTGCTATTATGAGCAAGATCCTTGAACCAAAAGAGGACATTAGATTTAAACAAATAAAATATAAACAAAGTATAGACTTTACTAAATAATAATGTCTCAATACAATTTTATTAATCATAACTAATGTATCTTGTTATTAACAGGGTGAGTTGGATATATGGACTTTAAGTATTATCATCACAATTTTCTTGTAAATCTTAAACTACTCAAAGATAAAACATTACTTTTAAAAATAAATTTGCTGATCCTAATTTGAAAAACAAGGAGAAGTGGTGGTTGTAGATCCTGAGTAGTATCAACAGTGCTTTGCAAGATAACTACTTCAAGAAAGATCTTTATAGTTTTGTAGATAAGGAAGAATTAAATTCTTCAAGGAAAGGCAGAATGGCTTTTGGCGGTAAAGGAGATTTGGTGACATTTGTGTTCAAGGTCTGCAGTTTCATTAGAATCTGCCCATATGTCCCCATGCCTTGTTTCAACATCATTTAGGTCCTTCCATGTGCCACATTTCTTGATTGCTTTTCTTTCAGTACTCTCTTAGCTAGACAAGTCAGTCATTCAGCACAGCCCAGACGCACACTGATACTTCTGGCCACCTCTCTCTCCAAATGAGGTAAATGACCAAAAGTACTACTCATAGTTTGGTCTACTGTGTGATTTTCTCTTCACAAATATCTTTTGTAACACACATGAGAGGAGCTGATGTTAGTATATCTTTCACCTTCTGGCATATCTATCTCACCAGGGCATGTAAGACATGTGCCATGTCTTGTTCATCAGATACAATTAACATAATTTCATAAATATAGTGAACTACTATGATCTTCTGTGGCATTTTAGATACTCAATTGTCCCCATGGACCATATTTGTACACAGAGAGAGTTAATGTAGCACTGTGGGTAAAACAGTGAATATTTACCATTGCTTTGGCCTTCAGAAATGTTATGCATGTCATCATGCTAATTAATGAATATTTTAAATAATATGTTTGCTGCACCACTGGCTGCATATCAAGTGTCAATCCCAGAGAAACCAGAATGTGGAGAAAGGAGAGTGATCTGGAGAAAAAAGAGGACAAGCATTGGGGAATAAGCTATGATGTCATTCACAACCTTATAACAATGATTTCCTAATCTCACAGGATATCATCAAAGAGACGGCAATTGCACTGTTTTTCTAAAATCAAGCAAAATAGGAGGAGATAAGGATTCATCCACTTTTTTTGTCTTCAAGTGGACAAAATTTGCTTCTGAAGAGTCCACAACCCTGCATTTCTGAGTTTTATAAGTGTGTATCAAAAGGCTCTTGAAGTGTCTTGTGCCTCAATGGCAATGGGAAACTCCCAGGAAGGGAGGCAAAATGTATGCCTAGCTATTGTGGTTAATAAAATGAATCGAGTTATACAAATAGTTAACAGGCAAGTTTTGATTCCCAACTTGTAAGATGAGAAAAATTATCCCCCCGTTTGTCCTCAGATATATTTTTTTCTAGTTTGATGGCAATAAATACCTATGGCATTTTTTTATTTCTGAGGTTAGAAAGCCCTAAGTCTTTTTAGATATCTGTGCTATCATGTCTATTGCAGTGTTATCCACAATAGTCAAGATATAGAATTGACCTAAATGTTCATCTACAAATGAATGGTTTAAAAATATGATATTAATAAGCAATGAAATTTAATTAAGCCACAAAACAGAATTAAATCCTGCATTTGTGGCATGAATGAACTGGAAGACATTAAGTGAAATAAGCCAAGCACCAAAAGATCAACACTGAATGATCTCCCTTAGATGTATAATCTTAAAAGGTTGATTTTTATGGAAGTAGAGAATAGAATAATGGTTTCCCGAGACTGAAAATGGTGGTGGTGAGGGGGTTACAGAAAAGGTTTGTCAGCCGGGCTCGGTGGCTCAGCCTGTAATCCCACGCTTTGGGAGGCTGAGGTCAGTGGATTGCCTGAGCCTGCAGGTTCGAGACCTGGCTGGGTAACTTGGTGAGACTTCATCTCTACAATAATTCAAAAAATCAGCCGGGCGTGGTAGCGCGTGCCTGTAGTTCCAGCTACTTGGAAGGCTGAGGCAGAAGGATCGCGGGAGCCCAGCAGGTCGAGGCTGCAGTGGCTGGGAACAGCCACTGTACTCCAATCTGGGCGACAGAGTGAGACTCCAACTCAACAACAACAATCAAAATTAATTAATAAAGGAAAATAGGAAAAAGAAAACGCTGCATATTTTTGACTTAGACCACATGTTCCAGTAAACATCAAATCCTGCTAATGTGTCTTACTACATCTTAAATTAACACATTTTTCTCCACCTTCACTGTTACTGCTTTTGTCTGGCATCCTTCATTACCAGGAGCTTCCTGATATATCTATCCACTCCTATACTTTAACCTCCCATGTATACTTTTAGAAAGATCGCACTGTTTTTTGAGAAAGAAGGAAACCAATAAACAATATTTATGCAGTTAAAATTCTAAATCTCATAAATTGCTTTCTTCTTATAGTTTGTTTTGTGAAGATTCTGTAGGGGTGGCGGCTTTGTATGGTAATGGCAGTTTATTAATAGGGGTTGAGGGTTGGTCTTTATTTGTTACTATTTTGATTGTGATTGAAATTACTTTCTTCTTATAGGTGTAATATTGTTTTATTTTAGAAGGCATTAGTTTAACGGATGAGTAAAGATCTATTGGGAGTATAAATTTATGAGGTGAATATAAGTAAAACATTTCTAAAACATTAAAAACTTGATATTTATTACTAGCTAGTACATAAATCAAATAACAGTTTCTGCTTTTTTGAAGGAAAGGTTTAGATGGGATTGAGCTATGGTCAAAACATTTGTGTTTCCTTAAAATTTGTGTAATGAAATAATAATCCTTAAGGTGGAAGATTTAGGAAGTGGAATATTTGGGAGGTGACTAGGTCATGAAGACAGAGAACTTGTGGGTGGGATTAGTGCTCTTATAGAAGAAGTTGTAGAAATCTCCCTTTCCCCTTTTCCATGTGAGGTTACAGTGAGAAGATACCTGTGCATGAGGAAGTCAGCTCTCACCAGACACCTAATCTGCTGGCACCTTAATTTTGGACTTCTCAGTCTCCAGAATTGTGAGAAATAAATTTTTGATGTACATAAGTCACCGGTTTATGGTATTTTGTTACAGCAGTCAGAATAAACCAAAAACAGTGTCTAATCCTAATGACCTAGTCTATGTATCTATGCAGCACTGAGTTGTGAAGGTAGCGCACAAAGTGTATAACAATAGGAATCTGTGACAGTAAAAAGATGAAAAATTGGGGCAAGATGAGTTGCAAAACAACAACAGTAATGACAAGGAAGCAACAACAACGACAAACTTTAATTTGGAAATGAATTCTCTCCCCAGACACAAAGGAAAGCCTTATAGAGACAGACAAAAGATCACAAAAATAATTTGATTTATGTACATTCAATACCTAAAACATTTTAAATTAAAGTGGAAATAATTCTCAAATGCATTATAAATATTTTATCTGAAACTGTATATACTATCATTTAAAAATAAGGAAATGTATATGATCAATGTGAAATATAAAAGATTTTTAAAGCTACAATTTAATGCAGCACTAATCTAGCAAGCATAAAGTACAATTCAAGCCAAATTCAAAAACCAGAGGACTATAAATTCAGTCACTGGGGGATTCATGTGGAATGCTTGTGAACTTCCAAATAGAAATCCTTTAGTATTCTATTAAGAACTGCTATAAAATTCATATAGTGCTTCTTTAGATGGAGCAAAACTTTTTCCCCCTTTTGATTCTTCACTTTGCATTTCCTTTTCAAGTTCTTTTTTCAAAAAAAATCTTTTATTTTCTGATTAGAATTCACTGAGAATTTGATATAGCTGATCACTTTCATGTCTTTCTAATGTAAGTCCTTTTTTTCCCTAAATAATCTTTCACTACCTAACTAGCACCAACGATATATTTACATTTTTTGTATATCAGTTTTTTGAGGGCAGATTTCTTCTTCAACCCCCAAACTCCAACTAAATATCCTACAATCTTGCTTCATGAAAAAAACCTATGCTATTTCATAGCATGGTTAACATTTTTATGACAGAATCTAGAGGTTTCCAGCATGATCATTTGCAAAACAAATTTCTCTTTTATTTAGAAAAATGAGTTTTTTTGCATTGCATTACACAATGGTATTTGATATATAATTCACTTATATTCATTTGCAATATAATATTATTACTGAGCTTATCAATGCAGGTGTTAAACATACTTTAAACAAATGTGTTGTATATGTGTAATGAGGACACGGGAAGATAGGGTTTTTGTTGATGCCATTTGTTGTTTATCAAATTATGCCTAATAAAGTTACGTATTTGGCAACCTCTGGAAAGCAAAAATCTTAAGTAAGAACATTAGCTTTTCCTCTTGCTTCTTCACCTTGTTGATAGTGTTCTCCAGGACAATGCTTATTAAAATATCCCCCACCATCACAAAATACACCTAAAAATAACGATGTTAAAAAAATGAGGTACCGATCCTGATAGCTGTCCAATACAAGTGTTATACATTTTGAAAACCCAGTAGATACTTACTGGACTAAAGGTCTTTATACACTATGAGAAGTTATTTTTTTTTAACCCCTTCCTAGCTCTTAGGTTGAATCTTCTTTTATCTAGGTTACCATGGTTGGCCCACAAATAGAAAGTTGTATAAAGTAATAAAAGATGAATGATTGTCAACTTCTAAACTAATCAGTAAGCAGCTTGCAATTGTCTAAAAATAAAATACGATTTTACACCTACAGTGCACATGTCAGCTACCTGAAAAGTTGTCAGTTGACATCCTAGAACATGCATTTTGTGTTTCATTATTTAAATTTGAAGTTTTTTGACTTCCTATTGTACTTTTTTGACACAAATTGCACTAAATGCCATGTCTTGTAACCAAATAGCATTCCTTAAGATTTTTATTTGTTTTTTACTTAAAAGTAACTGCTCAGCTACAATAAAGCAAAACAAAATTGAGTTTTTATGACATCTTATAAAATGTGGTCATTTTAGCAAAAACTTAATTTTCTTTTCAGATATTTGCAATGTATTTAAATTATATTACAGAATATCTACAATCCAATAAATCAAAACTTTTCACAGGAATTCATAAATATCTCACAGATCCATCCTCTTCCTCATATGATAGGAATATGGGACCAGAAAGTCACCATATGCAACAGACAAAAATCCACAGAGATTCAGGTACACACTTTGGTTCAAATAGCCACTCCATACATGTTTACATTCTTATACATCAATCCTTAATGCTATTTTAAACTCATTTTGTCTAAACTTTGAAATAATTATAGATCCATATAAATATGTAAGAAATAATACAGTGAAACCCCAGGTACCATTTTCCTAACTTTTCCCATTTGTATTTTGTAAAACTATAGTACAATATCATAGGCGTTATGTTGGCATTGATATAGTCAAGATGCAGAACATTTTCATAAGCATAATGATTTCTCATGCTGCCCTCTTAGAGTGACTCCTACTTTCCTCAAACATACCTTCGTCTTCTGACAATTACCCTCCACTGTCAATTTCTGTAATTTTGCCATTCTAAGAATGTTATATAAATGTGAATAAACAGTATGTAAGCTCTTATTTTATTTTTTTCCACTCACCTATATTCTCTGGAAACTCACTGAGGTTATTGCATGTATAAAGAACTTCCTTTTTTGTGAGCACCATTCTATAGTATAGAGATACCACAGTCGTTTAACTATTCACCTATTGGAGGACATTTGGGATGTCTCCAGTTTAGGAATATTATAAATAACGATATTATAGATTTTTATATACAGATATTTTTGTAAATAGAAGTCTTCAGTTCTCCATATAAATTCCTCGAAATGCAGTTTCTGGATTGTGTGGTAGTTGCATGTTTACTTTAGTAAAAATCTGCTGAACTCTTTCTCAAAGTTGGCCATACCATTTTACATTCCAGTCAGCATTACATGAGGCACCCTGTTTGCGTCCTCACCACCATACAGAAACTGTCCCAAGAGAACTTTATTCAGTCATCCCAAAGCTTCTTCAATAATTCTGTATAGCTAAGAAGAAGACCTGATGGTACCTGATGAATGACAGTAGACTACTGGGAACCTAATAAGGTGGTTGCTGAGATCTGCACTGCTGTGCATAATATATCTCCAGTGATAGAACAAATATAGGCACTTAACATACTGATTAGATTTGACTGGTACCTTCTTTAGCATCCCTTTACACCCTTATTTACAGGCATTATATTGACATTATGCTATCCTCCCAAGACTTGCCATTACCACAGCAACACTTTGACACATTGTGTGCCCTTCTCCAGTCCAGAAGATGGGCCATCATTAAACTGGAAGATATATAAGGCTGGCCCTGTTGTAAAGCCTCCACAGGAGATGCCTCTAAAGGTACATGGAGAGGCACAGCCCCCTTACTGAAAATGCTTAATATTCAGATAGGTCAAGTGGACAGCAGATACTTTCTGGTTTGCGATGGCACTACAATAAATTAGTCAATGGGCAGAATTCCAGGCTGCATGATTGGGGTGTATCCATGAACGACCCATGTATATTTCTCTCTACAGATTTTTGGGTAGTATTTTAGGATCTTACAACATCATTTGCCCAGTGGCCTCCCCAGGTGACTGGTATGTGCTTAAAAAACCCTATGGGGAGCTACTGTATAGAAAGACACTTGAGAGAGGCTACAGGAACTTACTGAGAGCCAAACTGTATATCAAGTTTAAACACACAAGTCAGATTTGCCTCCTGGTGGCAAAGATACTGATACCCTAGCAGAAATGAAAACATTGGCTCCCTTTCAATCATCAGAGCAAACTGGGTACATCAACGCAGTGGCCATCACAGTGCATGAGCGGGTTGGCAAATAGCAAAGGGAGCAGGAGTGTTCCTCCACTATGTTGATTTAGTGGCAACAGTAGCAGACTATTTATTTTATTCTCACCTGCACCCTTGTTTCATCCCACATATGCTGAGTCACATAAGACAGCTGCCACTGCTCAAAATTGGCCAGTAGAAACCTGCCAATAGGCTAGTATGCACTAAAATGTGTAGATACTGCTACGGAATAATTGCAGGCCTCCTTTGAAAACCAAATAGCCATCAATAGGGCTTGGAACAACTCAGTGTCATGTATGGATACCCTCAACACATTAATAGCGACTGAGGCACACATTTTGCTGGAAGGAAGACTCAGAAGAATTTATTTGTAAAAATTGTGTATTTATTCTTGCATGTTTCAACATCAGTTACCTTTAAATTACTCTCTGTTTGATGTAATGCACATATAGAGATCCTTTTTCCACTGTTCAGAACTGTTTTTGAACTCATCAATTGTGATGATTTTTAGTGCTCCTGCTGTTTTTTGGTTTCATCTCTTTCACATCAGCAAAATGTTTACCATCGAGGACTTTTTTAAACCAGGGAAATAAAAAGAAAAGTTGCTTGGGGTGAGATCGGGTAAATAAGGGAGGATGGGGCCAAGCTGTTTTGGTCAAAAACTACTGATCTCTCAGCACCATGTGAGCAGATACACTCATAAATCACCAATCATGAAATGGGTAAACATATTAAATGAATCTCCAAAAAATTCACTGAAGCCAAACACAGTCTCTCACAACACTAGCTGATACACTGTTGCCATGGATTCCTAGAACACTTACCTAGTGAGTGAAGCCTGTGCTGCAGGGAGTCTACCCTCCAAAAGATAATTCAGGGTTTTCTTGGGGGGGGGGGTGTCTCCCCTGGTAGACTGGAGATTTCACTCTACTTGCCATGTAATCCCCAAGAGGCAGAGTTGATTGAAAGGAAAACTGGCATTTTGAAGGCATAACTGCAAACACTCTCACAATCCAATACCTTGCATGGGTAGGTGAAGGAATGGTCTCAATCCATTAGGAACTTTAATTCAGTTCAGATGAACATGGGGCTTGCACCATAGCAAAGAGTTGAAACCTTCATAAAGGAGGCTCTATTGATCCTCATTGTAGAGAAGGTCTCAACCAGACACATTTCTACTAATAAAGACCAGCAGCAAATGTTATTTAGGACTCCCCAAGACCTTGAGCCAGGAGAGAGGACATTTACATGGAGGTTAGACTGGCAAATTCTGGTAAATTTACAGATAATGCTGGCACTGTCACCCTAGGGCAACTTGCATTATATGCACCCCCAGATCATAATCTAGTCCTAACAACAGAGATAAAGCTATCACATCATTCTGCTTGATCAAGTAGAACTACCCTGCTAATTACCTACTAAACAGATAGTCTTCTGTTTCTGGTGCTGCTCTTTTTTATGCCTCTTAGTTTGGATCCTGGGGAACACGGTGGTAAAAGACATTACAAATTGAAAACAAATTTATGCAGTGTGTCACCTACATGATCAAAATGAATGCAGCATTGTGTTCATTTCGCCCCTCCCTCACCAAAGGCTTAGGGACCGTCACAGAAAGAGGTGGATGCTTGAGATTATAAGAGCCAGATTAAAGGAGCGGAGTATGGAGAAAAATGTGTCTCCATCTTGAATGGTCTGGTGATTGTCTCCTGATTTCTACTTTATTCTTCTTCATGTAAGAATACGTGAACTTTGACGTTGCAGTAAAAATTATAGGGTATAGCACATGTATCAATCTTACCCGTCTTGGAAGGTTGTCTTTAATTTGCTTTGAAGAGCATGTACACCCTATCCTTATGGTATATAAGCCCTGGATCTGGGGATTAACAGGGCAGAAATATACCTACTTTGTTGCTGCCAAGACTAGGCATTAAAATAAAGAAATAAAACAGACAATTGGATTTGTCTGCCTTATTCTTTGGTTTCTCAAACACTTCCACTTTGGGGTTGCTTTGCATATATGATCCTTTTGTGGAATAATATTGTCACTTTTTAAAAAATTGTAGTCACTCTGATAGGTCACATTGTGGATTTAATTTCGTTTACCTAATAGCTATAATGTTGGATATATTTTCATATGCTCATTTACATTCTTACATGCTTTACAGCGAAATGTTTCTTTGTGTATTTTGCTCATTTTCAAATTAGAATTTTTGATTTTTTTACCATTTAGTTTTGAGAACTCTTTACGTAAAAAACATTAGTCTTTTGTCAAATATGTTGTTTGCAATTATTTTCTCCCAGTCTACAGCTTGTAATTTTGTCCTCTAAAAAGAATGTTTTGTTGAGAAAAATCTTTTAATTTTATGTATTTATGTATTTATTTTTTATTGAAAAAAGCTGTATATATTTAAGGTGCATTACATGATGTTTTGATGTATGAACAAATTGTAGAATGACTAAATCAAGCTAATTAGCTTATGCATTACTTCACTTATTATTTTCTGTGTGTGGTTAGAAAACTTAAAAGTTACTCTCAGCAATTTTCAAGTATAAAACATACTGCTATCAACTATAGTTTATACCATTATTAACTATAGTTACTGATATGGAATAGATCTCTGAAATGTATTCCTACTGCCTAACTGAAATGTACCCTTTGCCCAATATTTGCCCAGTCTCTCCAACTCCCAGGCTTTGGTAACCATCATTCTACTCTTGGACTCTATGAGTTTAGTTTTCTAAATTTCATACATAAGTGAGATTATGCAATATTTGTTTTTCTGTGCCTGGTTTACTTCTCTTAACATAATGTCCTCTATGTCCAATCGTCTCAAACAACAGGATTTTCTTCTTTTTAAAGGGTCAGTTTTTTCATCATTATTTATTGAAAAGACTTTATTTTCTCCAGGGTGTGTGCTTTGCCCTTTGTTGAAAATCAAGTGACCATAAATGCATAGATTTATTTCTGGATTCTTTGTTCTGTTTTATGTATCTGCCTTTTTGGCAGTATTAATCTGTTTTAAATACTATAGTTTTGTAGCATATTTTAAAGTAAGGTGGTGTGATGCCTCTAGCTTCGTTAATTTATTTTGCTTGATTGTTTTGATTATTGAGGTTTTTAGACAAGAGATATGTGTAAAAGGTATCCAAACTGAAAAGAGAAATGATATATTATATATAATATAAATATATATTTATTTATATTTCCAGATGACATGATGTTATGTTTAGAAGATCCTCAAGAGTCTACCAAAAAACTTTTAGGACTAATAAATGAACCTAAGTTGCAGGATATAAAATCAACATATAAAAAAAATAGCATTTCTATATACTAACAATTAACTATTCAAAAAAGAAATTAAGAAAATAATTCCATTTACAGTGTGTAAAAAATTTAAAAATAATTAAGAAAAACTTAAGTAAAAGATCTGTACACTGAAAGTTATAAAACATTGATGAAACAATTAGTCACAAATATATGGAAAGTTGTCCCATGTTTATAGATTGGATGGACTAATGTTAAAATGTGTGTACAAGCCGGGCTCCGTGGCTCAGCCTGTAATCCCGCACCTTTGGGAGGCTGAAGTGAGTGGATTGCCTGAGCCCGCGGGTTCGAGACCCACCTGGGCAGGCGAGACCTCATCTCTACAATAAATCAAAAAAATTTAGCCGGGCGTGGTAGCGCATGCCTGTAGTTCCAGCTATTTGGAAGGCTGAGGTGGAAGGATCGCCGGAGCCCAGCAGGTCGAGGCTGCGGTGGCCGGGAGCGGCCACTGCACTCCAGTCCGGGCAACAGTGAGATTCCAACTCAAAAAAAAAAAAAAAAAATGTATAGGCTGGACTAGGTAGCTCAGCCTGCAATCCCAACAATTTAGGAGGCCGAGGTGAATGGATTGCCCGAGCCTACAGGTTTGAGACCAGCCCGGACAACTTGGCAAGACCTCGTCTCTGCAATAAAGTAAAAATTAGCTGAGCTTGGCAGTGTGCACCTGTAGTTCCTGCTACTTGGAAGGCTGAGGCAGACGGATCACCAGAGCTCCAGCCTGGGTGACAGAGGGAGACTCAAAAAAACAAACAAAAAAACCCAAAAAACTGTGTGTACAACCCCAAGTAAGCCCTGGACGCAACAAAATTTTTTATCAAAATTCCGATGACACTTTTCACAGAAGTAGAAAAAAGCAAGCTTAAAATGTGAATGGAATCACAAAGTTTTAATTTTGGTGAAGTCTAACTTACTCATTTTCCTTTTTATGAATCATGCATTTGATGTCAAATCTAAAAATTCTTTGTCTTGCACTAGATCCTAAATGATTTTGTTTTTGTTTCAAAAAATGTTCATAGTTTTACAGTTTATTGTTAAGCCTCTGATTTATTTTTAGTGGTTATAAAGTTTAGGTCATGATTCCCTTTTATTTTTTCCAACGAATGTTCAATTATTCCACCACCACTTTTTGAAAAGTTATATTTCTGTTTCATATAATATGTATGTGTATATATTATATATCTCAATGAAAAAAGACAGAGATTATATATAATAATATATATCAATGAAATAGAATATAAAAATGTATATATAGTTTATATATATTTATAATATATATATATATTTCTGCCAACACCACATAATCTTGACACCTATAGATACATTTTTGAAATGGTGCATTGATTTCTTCCATTTTATTTTGTTTTCAAAATTGTTTTAACTGTTCTAATTACTTTAACTTTCCATATACAGTTTGCTCTGGGTCTCGTACAACACCGATCCAAGATGGTAGGAAAGGCGCACCTCATCATTGCCTGGAAGGAGGAAGACCAGGGCTCCCCTATTTGGTATTTTTTTACATCACCCCAAGGAAAATTTGAGGGCACCTTGTTAAATCCCTTTAAGAAAAGATGTCTAGCCTCCCTAGTGGGCCTTAGCCAGGATGTGTGAAAATGGGACTGCATTTTATTTTTTTGTTGCATTTGGCTAGAGAAGTTATTGTCTAAAAAATGTTCTTTCTTGCTGTGCTTTCCCTTTTCTTATTCTTTGGCTACAGAGAGCAGGCTTTTTCCTTTTTATTCCCTTCTACACTTATTTTGAGTTGCCATCTTCCTCACCTGTAAGTTTGGAATATATGAGGCAAATAAAAAAATGCTCAGACAAATCAACACCATGTTGTTCCTCTCGTCCAGAGCTTCCTAACTTTACTATCCTTTTCTCCCCACCTTCAGAATCTTTTCATGCTTGTTTTATATATAATATCTAGTGTTTTCAATTGTATATAATATGAGGAAAATTGAAAGGTAGATATACTCCATTTTTAAAAAGTTTTATTTGGAACAGTGATTCTAACTTAACTTCATAAATTTCAAAATGTACTTTCTTCTTATTCTCACAATTTTGATCTTTTATCCATTTGTCTTTTCAAGGAATTTTTCTCTTTCTTTTTTTCCTAATGAAACCAGAGGTGCCTAATAAGATAGACTCATCCAGAGGGCAAGTTGATCACATTGTCTAATCCCAATAAAGTGTTCTAATTTTTTCAGAAACTCTTCAATTACTTGGTAACATGATCACCACAAATATTAAAAGACATAGTTGAGAGATATTCTTACTAATTCTGCAATTTAAACCACACTTTGTGGCCAATCTAACTCTAATACAAGTGTGGCAAGTGGGATGAGTTATACATAGTGACATTGGTGACAGGGGCATGCCCCAATTGGCCAAGAAAAAAGTCTCTTGCCCTAGCTTGATTAAATTTATGACTCTATCAAATATAAATATATTTGTTTCCATTTTACTTTGAGCTTCTTCTAACAACATCTTGCTGTTTTTTGAAATCAAACATTTAAAATTTCAGTTGGTCAAAATTTATATACACTTTTAAATAGACCCATTCAGAATGTACAAAATATATAAATATGTATCATTTAATTCTGAACATACAACTAGGTAAAGTTTAAAACAATAAATGTATGATAAAGTATAAAGACTGCATTAACTATATGTAGGTTAACCACTCTCAAAATGAGTAATTTGATTAAGGAAAGAAAAAATACAAATGTAGGTAATTTATATCTTGCCAAATATTTTCTGCTCATTATGTCATTTTGTTTACTTCTTTTTTCTCATTCATCTTGTTTCTTTTCTAAATACATCTTTTATACCTTTCTTAATTATTTGAATGCTTATTTCAAATCAATTCTAATATGTCCCAGAATCTTCTTTTTATTACAAAATGCAAAAAATTTTCAACATAAAGTTTAAACAATCAAACATTCCAGAAGATATAATTTCCTTCCCTCCCTTTCAATACACAGTGATTCCAAACTCTAGGCAAATATTTAATGTTCTTAATTTTATGTATATTTTAGTCATCTTTCTATGTAAACATGTATATACACACACACATATAGAAATTGTGTATATGCACACACAGATTGTATATATTTTCCACATGTCATCATACTATTTATTTTACAATCTAATATGTTTTCATGTAGTGATGTATTATGTTTAGTTAATATTAAGCAAAAAGCTAATTTGCTTTTTCCATGAAATACTCGGGCATGCTTGTTTAACTGATCCCCTATTGATGAAATTTGTAGATACATCATGTGTGTATGAGAAATTTTTGCCTATAATATTTACTACATGAATGAAATGTTCTTCAATTAAGAAAAAAATGCATTAAATCTGTGATTATATAAAATATAACACAATATTATCTAAGTTCTCTATGAGTATTAATGAGATCACATAGGGTAATAACTTTTATTCATTTATACAAAAATTATATATTGAAAGACAACCATGTCTTTTATTGATTATCTTTTCAGGCATTTTTCTAGATACTGTTGTGATAGAAATGAGCAACACTGACTTAAAACCCTACCCTCATGGAGTTTACCTTCTAATGAGGACAGACAGATTATAATATAAATTATATAATATGTGGGAGGTTAATTACAGAAGGAAAAAAAATAAACCCAGCAAAGAAAATAAAATAATGACTGTCCATTCAAGAAGATGTTATTTAAAACTGGATAGTTAAGGCAGCCTTCTCGGAAGATATTACATATAAATAAATGAATTAGATAAAGAAGCAAGTTATGTAACTTTGCCTGGATAATACAAGACAACACATTATTTCAACAGCCCTAAATTAGGAACATCACTTACTTATTTGAGCACATTGATGTCATCAGTGTGGCTTGACTAAAAAAAGCAAGAGTTGAAAATGAGTAACAAATAAATTTAGAAACTTAACAAGTGCTTTACAGTAAGTACTTCCAATGAATGAAACAGTTGATTGGGAATAACATAGGAGGTAAAGATAGTTTGAAAAAAATTCCAACAGACTTTCATGGTAAACTGGGTGTGGGTGTAAAAGAAAGTAATCAGGGTAGCTGCAATATTTTTTACTTCAATGCTTAGAAGTACTAAGGAGACATTAACTGCAATCAGGAAGAATACTAATGGAACAGATGCAAATAGAAAGAGTTCACTTTTGAGTAGTCTATTATCTATTTTAAAAGAAGATGTTATTTACGTTAAAAGAGTTAGTTGTTGGATAGTCATTGGAGCTATCTATACATGATATTTTACACCATAAGACTAAATAACTAAAGGAGAAAATATAAACAAAAGCATCAAGATTTGCACTTGAAATACTCCAAATAAATACATTGCAAAGAAGATGAGTATCCAGAAAAGGAGCTTTAGCTATGCATACAACCAGGAAGGATGGTATCTGACAAGTGAACAAATTATTTCAAGGAGGAAAAAAAAACTACACACACAAACCACTACAGTCAAGCTTCTTTCCCCATCATTCAATTGAAAATATTCTCACCAATGTCCCTAAAGGCTTCCTGTTGCTACATCGAATATACATATTTTAGTCCTTTCTTAATTTGATCTTTAGCATCACAGAAAAAAGTTAACCACTTCTCTCTTCTTAAATGCCCACTTCTTAAAACACCCTTCCCTTTGTTTTTAAGAACCTCTACTGAGATAAAATGGTATAATTCTCTGCAAATATGTTCAGGTGTCTACTCTGAGTTGCCTGGAAATTGGGCCAGCTAGATTGGGCAGAGGGCAGGACATTGACGGCTTTCTTTTCTGCCAGTGGAAGGGAATGTCCTCATACTCAGGTTTGCATTGAACCAGTTGGTTTCTTTCTTAGCAGGATCGTCCCATCAGTCAGAAGGTCTCTAGCTGAGAGAGACAGAGTTGGTATTCCTAAGTCAAAAAGTCTGGCATAAATCTCTTATAAATTTCTACTTTATCATTTTTGCCTCAAAAAAAAAAAGCAATACATAAATTCCTTGCAGTAGAGTCAAAGACAGACCCATGATTTGAAATAATAGGAGAGTCAGAAAACCTTGCCTTCTTTCTGTAACTCTTGACATAATTGACCTTCCTCCATTCCTGATGCATCTTACTTAGTATTACAAATTTATCCAGAATCCTGGAGTGTGACAAATGGTTTCTCTCCTACTTTTCTGACTACTTAATCTTTGTCTGTTTTTGTAAATCATTATTTAATGGTGACATTTTTAAGGGCCCTGGCCTAGTCCTTTTTTTTTTTTTTGACTTAAAAGTTTTTAATTGTTTGTCTACAGATTATGCAGTATGTAACTCTAGCCTTACTGTTTGGAAAGCTTGTCAAATATTCTACCAGACTTGACTCAACCAAAATGTTTCATGAAATTATATATCAAAACTTTACTTATCATCTCTGCTTAAAGTATATTCTTTCTTCTGTGTTCCTGTTGTCAATAAATGATATCATTTAACCCATAGTTCGAGCTAGAAGTGGAGCATTTTCCCAGAATTTTCTCTATTTTTATAGCTTGTCTGACAAATTGCCAAACATTTCTTAAAAGTATTTATTGTCCTTATTCTAGGAACTATTTGTTCCATAGTACACGCTATAATAATTTTTTAAAAATAGACTATTTTTAGAACTATTTTAGTTTTACTACAACATTGAGTAGACAGTGCAGAGAATTCTCATAGACCCTCTACTCCCACATATGCATAACCTCCCCCAATATCAACATCCGCCATCAGTGTGCTACTATTTTCCTTATGACTAATGAACTCACATTTAAATATCTTTATCACTTACAGTCTATAGCTTACATCAGTATTCATTCTTGATATTGTACATTTTATGTTTTGACAAATGTTTGGTGATGTGTATCTACAATTGTATCATAAAGAAGAGTTTAACTCCCTAAAAATTTTCTGTGCTCTACCTAATAGAAACCACTGATCATTTACTATATCTATAAATTGCCTTCTCCAGAATAACATATTGTTGAAATAATATAGCAACCATCCTTTCCAGATTGGCTTATTTGCTCAATAATACACATTTAAGATTCCTCTATGTCTTTCTTGTGGTTTGATAACTCATTTTATTCCATTGTCTGAATGTGCCATCATTTACTTATTCATTCACCTATTTAAGAACATTTTGGTTCATTAAAGTCTGGGCAATTACAAATAAAGATGGTATAAACATCAAGTTGCAATTTTTGTGTGGATAAAAGTTTCAACTCCGTAATATTTTCTATAGATTATTGATTTATCCTTTTAAATATCTCTATTGTGGTCCCTTAGATTCACTGCAAATCTTCAGCCATTTATATGCCTCAAAAGACAAATCTGACCATAGAACCGTTGCTTCAATAACTGCATCCATACTTTTCTGCACCGTTTCTTCAGGACAGAGACCACTATCTCTCCACATGATTTCCTTAATCTTCTAGATCTAGTCACTAAATATCTCTTCATTCTGATCTTCTACTAGCTGTAGTATGCATGTTTGAACATGTTAAACTACTTTCACTGTGCCACGCCCTACTATGCAGAATATTTTATCTCTTGACTTCATTACTGACCAGTTTCCTTTAGTCTTTCAGTTTTGCCAGCCATTTATCCAGGAAGACTTCCTTGAATCTCGAAATTAGTTAGATGCTACTTATAAGGGTTTTATAAGTTTTTTTGAGTTGGAGTCTCTCTCCGTCGCCCAGACTGGAGTGCAGTGGCCACTCCCGGCCAACGCAGCCTCAACCCGCTGGGCTCCTGCGATCCTTCCGCCTCAGCCTTCCGAGTAGCCGGAATTACAGGTACGCGCTACCAAGCCCGGCTGATTTTTGATTTATTGTAGAGATGAGGTCTCGCCAAGTTGCCCAGGCGGGTCTCGAACCAGTGGGCTCAGGCAATCCACTCACCTCAGCCACCCAAAGCGCGGGATTACAGGCTGAGCCACCGAGCCCGGCAAGGGTTTTAAAACTCTTATTCCTCCCATCCTATTATTGTAGCTTATATTATGTAATATTAAATTATCCAGTTTGTATGTTTTCATTGTGTTGCAAAACTTTTGAGGAAAGTGAACAGTTCTGTCTTCTGTACTTATTCCCAGGGCTTGACACAGAGCAGGTACTTAGTAAATATTTGTTGAATAAATAGGTGAAAAAAGATCCTTGATCCTCACAAAAATCAAAAAGTGAAAATAGATATTTATGACTACCTGCTAGCCCCACTTTTCATCAGACAAACTCAAGGTCTTGCGCAATCTTCACTACTACAGTAATTTCAACGTGTTTCAAAGGATGCTCATAAATGACCAAGAGTCATCAGTAAGAGTAAAATAAATTTTCCACATCCACCACAAAATTAAACTCAAGTATTTCCAGATTACTATATTTCCCTTTTTAAACATATCCAGGTAGCAGCAGAAGTGAAAAATAAAATTTACTGTCACTGTAACTATTTCTGTCTTCATATCTTTTGTCTTAACTTCAGAAGTAAATGATCTTTAGCATTAAAAGTCAAAGCCATCTTTATATCCTGACTACAACTCCCCTGAATCTATCTTTTTCACAAGAGTTTGGGAAAAATTATTTCCACTGTTGATCAGCTTAAATAAAATGTTAATATCAGAAAGTCATGATTCTGCCATGTCATGACCATCTAGATGAAAAATATGTTATATAGTTTTCTGTTACCCTTAACTAATTACTCTTTATTTTTCACATCTCACTATTAAGTTAGAATATTACTCAGAGTTCTTTTGGTTACAAATGGCAGACATCCTATTAACTAGCTCATGCAAAAATGAAATGTGTTGGTTAACATAACTAGAAAGTGAAAGTAATGTCACTCACTTTACAAATTGCTGTTCCAGAGCTCTAAATAATAAAATAACAAAATCATAATAGTCCATCTCACTCTCTGTCTCATTAGCATTCTCTCCTCTCTCTTTCTCCTTCACTTTTTCTCTCTCTCTCCTCTCTCGTTCTTGCGTGCTCGCCCACCTTCACTTTCATCTCTTAAACTGTTTTTCTCTATTTGACTTTGTTTCCAGACAAATTCTGCCCATGAAACACAAGAAATTACAGTCTGTGGTCCTCTTATCCCAGAGATGGAGATGTCTCTCTCAGCATAATTATAGAAAAATGCAAAAAGAATTCTGAATGCATTATTGGTATTGTTACATATCTGACGGTCAGTCAGGCTGGTGTTTCACACTTTTTTCAGTAGCCAAAGGTATTTTATCAGTTAGACATTGTGATCGTCACCAGATCTACCTAATTACAAAATGAGAAATTTTTCAGCAGGAAAAGAGGTACTCGGAAACAAGAAGAATAAGCCTACTGCAGAATTTTGTTTTCACAAAATTTATCTCATTAAACCTAATCATTAATTTTATATTCAAGATACCCTTTCCATTTCTTTTATCACCATGTATCTATGAACTGAATTTTTAAAAAAGCTTTAAAACATTTGAGCAGCTACATAAAAGAATAGCTACATACCAACTTTAAAGTAAATCTTGAGAATTACATGTGTATCCATTGCAGTTTTTTATATTTAAGTAGTATATTGTTATTATCATGAATTTATTGGCAACTTAGTAATAACAACTATTGATAGAACATAAAGCAGGATAACATTCTAGTTTTAAGATGCTCAACTGTCATATTTTTAGAAATATAATTAAAATAAATAGTTCCGTTAATTTAATTTGTTGTATAGGTAATTTATTTTTTAAAAATTAATCTCCAGCATTTCACAGAGTAGGAAATGCACACTAAATACATACTTTGCCATCTAGCTATATTACTATCACAACCTAGATAGAATTCCCATTTCTAATATCTCAGCTATTGATGAATGTATGCAATATATATTTCTAACAAATTGCATATGAGTCAGCAAACTGCTAAAGATACAAGTAAATTGCAAGCCTGATTAAAATTTTCCTATAATTTAGAAAGGCAAACTGAAGGCATTTAATATTTTAAAAATGTTTTTGAATCTAGTCATCATATTTTTTCTATGGTATATCATGCAGAAAAATGATGGGCCTTGCTTTCAATTCACTTCCTCCATTTAGTCAATCAGTTGGACAACACAATATTATTAAAATTGAGAAATCCCAAATCCAAGGCCTAAACCCAGGAAAAGTCTCAGGTGCTGACAGATTTCTCATCAATTCTTATAAAACCTGATTGTGGCAATTATTTTGAACATCAGAGAATCTTTTCAGAATTTTTTAAGACCAGAATTATGTCTCAAGACATGAAAACTCCCTTGATCCTATAATCCTTAAAAAGATGACAAGGTAAAGAAGAATTGGGGGATTTTCATCCTCTTTTACTCTCCTGAATAGAGAGTATAAGATTGTTTCCAAGGTTTTAGCTATGCACCTCAATGATATCATTCCTGCCCTCATATACTAAGATTAGGAAGGATTCACCCTGGGTTGCTCTAAGAAGATAAGGCCTGAAAAACATTTCATTTAATCTATCAGTCACATCTCCTAAAATTTATCCTACTGATGAATCAGTAACTGTTTTTTAAAGGAAATTAAAAAAACAATAAAAAAAATTGGGTGATCTTGCTCACACCATTAGGTTGATCTTCTCATAGAAAATATATAAATCTCTAATTTGCTCATTATGCTTCAATGCTCATCTTATTTCCAGCCAAATTACCACAGCTCTCCTGCCATCTGGTCATCATTCGAATGTTGTTTTTCTGATGTCAGGAAAATTTTAAACACATAGAATAAAAGACCCTAAGGGATTTTTGAATGGCTAGTGTTCATGCTAAACTCAGATTTATTAGGGAAAAAAAAAGGTGGAAAAGGAATTGGAATGCTGACTACAAAATTTTAGACATGTAGGTCTATGATATTATCATTTTAACCTGCAGTTTGGGTCAGAGTTATTTACACACTAGCACCTATATTAAAAATGAGACTTATTGAGTCTAACCTCAATAAAATACACAATATTCATTCATTTAATCACTTTTTAATTTAATAACCCACTATATACAGCTTACTCTATCACAGAATAAGGTACATAATCCATTTATAGATATTAGCACAGATTTAAGCCATTAAAACTGTGTTACAGTAGGTGATAATTAAAATTATCAATTCAAGAGGATAATACTTTTCATATCTACTAACTCAAAAGTGATGTCCTGGATCCCTATTATCCAACTGCTTGATCAATATGAACTTTAAAAACTACATATTGGACCACTGGTTGAGATGCATTAATTAAAAACACACTCATCCACAATCACAATGACTGATGGAATTGACACTATTGTAGCCTGAGGAGAGATTCAATATTTCTACAAGTTTTTGGCTAATATATAAAGCACACCTCTTTCTGAGCTTAAGTATTTCTAACACTGATTTAGCTACATAAATTATAAAACTTTATTTACCTGGAAAACATGTACGTGAGTTAATTAACTTTTATAAATATTCCTTTCCTACCCTTTCTTGCTTTATATTAAGGAAGCTTAATTGGGACACTTGGAGAAGATGAGATTTCAAATAAGGCAAATAACTGGGTGAAATACTAAAAGAACTTTGAATAAGAGCCGGCAGGATATAGATATTATTATGGAATGCTACTGTAGTAGAAGTGAGCTGACTGATGAGTATAGGGAAGTTAAACATTGGTAGTCCAAATAGTCTATATCAGCGGTCTTCAACCTTTGCGACATCAGGGATGGGTTATGTGGAAGAAAATTTTTCCACAGAAAGTTGGGCGGAGGATGGGTGTGCAGCGAGTAGCCAAACATCACAGCTAATGTTAATCTGCATTTGCAGCTATTCTCCAGTGCTATCATCACCGTTCTGCTCCACCTCATAACTGGGAATAAGTCGTGGGTCACCTAGATCCCTCGCCTATGAAAATCTAATGCTGTTGCTAATATGACAGTAGCAGAGTTCAAGCGATGGGGAGCGACTGTTAACACAGATGAAGTGTCATTTGCTGGCCTGCTGCTCACTTCCTGCTGTACAGCCCAGTTCCTAACAGGTCATTGTTAGGTCCCAACTGATAGGGCATTGGGGATCCTTGGTCTAAATAGTCCTTTCTCTAAGGAAAGGTCCTTGGTCAAATAGTACAATAATGGATAAAATATTTGATTCGGCCAATTTACTGTGTAGTGGATGACAACAGAAGTGTTGGGGCTTATGATATGTTATGTTATAGGTGAGAAGAAACTATTATTCTGTATGGGGAGAAATTATTATTCTCAGAATCCATAGTCTGCATGCAAATGATTTGGTAAAACATCCTTTGTTTACTGTCAAGTTCTTACTTTTCTAAAACAAAACAATTTTTTCTAAATTTTATTTTATCTTTTCTCTGTCTCTGTTTAACTCACAAGACCGTGTGTTGTGTGTGTGTGTGTGTGTGTGTGTGTGTGTGTGTGTGTGTGTGTGTGAGAGAGAGAGAGAGAGAGAGAGAGAGAGAGAGAGAGAGAGAAAGATTTGGCTTCTATGTTTCTACCCAGTCATATGTCTTGCCTCTTCTTACTTTAAACACTCACTCTAATCTTACCAAACTTTAAAATATACTGTTTTTCTTTGAAATATTCCAAAGCATATGTTTTATGGTCATGAAAGTCAGCAAATGAAGTTGAGATTTTAGTCATGTATCAGCAAGTAGTCAAAGATTTATAAATGAATAAGATGGCCTAAGAATAACCCTGGGAGAAAGTAACATTTCTGAATGGATGATGAAAGCCAAGTAAGTGAAAAGAAAAATGGGAAACCAGTAAAAGAAGTGGAAACCTGTCACAAGTGATTTTTTAAAAATGTATCTAAAGCAATTGAAGTTGCAATGATAAGTGAATAATAAAAAAGTTGAAAATTACCAAATGAAATTTATAAATTGTTTTCATCATAAGCAAATAACTTTTAATTGAATGTCAGTGGCAGAAATCACAAGGCAGTGGGTTCAAAAAAGAAGAAACAGTGATTTTTATTTTCTCTAAATATTTGAACATAAGAAAAACTTATGAATAGAATGGCAACTACAGAAACGTACATAAACAAAAGAGGAATAATTAAAAGCAGGAAATTCTAAATATATTTACAAGATCAAAGAAAAAAATAGAAGAGCTGGAGAAATTAATCATGCAGGAAGGGTGGTGTTGATACTAGAGGGTACCAAAGACGTGAGAAAGTATGAGATTAAAAGCAAAACTAGCAGAAACAAACAAAACAGGAAGATCTCATGTTTTTTCATTTTCATTTCATTTTAATGTTGGAGGAAAGTAGCAAATATGGATCCGCATAGGTTTATGTTTGGAAATAGAAAGATTGGGACATTGTGGAAGTTTGTTTTAATTTTCTTCTCTTTTCTCTTTAAAGTGATCAATAAAACTATTTACTAAGTAATATGTCATAAAAGACTGGAGAAGAATTATAGAAGACTTAGGATATAAAAATAGCCTTAAAGAATAAGAAATAAATATAGCCCTTCCCTACTTAATTTTTGGTTATTGGTTATTAGCACAATTTCCACCACACTGAGATCTATATTAATTTGTTAGGCCTGTCATATCAAAGTATCACAAACTGGGTAGCTTAAACAGCAGAAATGTACTGTCTTACAGTTCTGAGCACTAGTTCAAAATCAAATCTTTAGTAGGGTTGATTTCTTCCAAGAGCTATGAAAGATAATCTGTTCTATGCCTTTCCCCTGGTTTCTGGTAGTTTGCTGGCAATCCATTGATGTCCCTTGGCTGGCAGACACATCACCTGATCTCTGCCTTGATGTTTACATGGATACTCCCTTTGTGTATATATGTTGTGTCCAAATTTCTCATTTTTGTAAGGACAGAGGTCATATTAGATTAAGGGCTCACTCAACTTCAGTACAACAATATTAACTTTAATTACAACTGCAATGACCTTATTTCCAAATAAGATCACATTCTGAGGAAATGGGGGTTAGGGCTTTAGTATATGAATTTTGTAAAGAATCGAATTTCACAGTGTTATGCTGTAATGGCAAACATAGAGAAAATATTTTTTTCATAGTTTAAGAAAACAAAAATTATGTTTTTGTGTTTATTTTAACCACTTAAAATATTAAAACTATGCTATCAGAACACAACTTAACTGCCCTTACACCAAGAGCCCCCAAGTACCAAAAGCAAAGACAGTGTTCAGTTCTCATGATATTCAACCTCTTTGCTTCTCTCCATCCACTGACATTCTATTTTTTGAAAACCTTTTTTTTTAAGGTTATGATGATAATAAGCATTTTCTCATTGCTTTTTCAATTTCTCTCTCTCTCTTTAACATTTTTTTTTTTCAATTTTAAGGATGTGGGCTACAATTCAGAGCTAGATACCTAAGTGGGCATAGTACAAGTGAAGTTCTTTGTCCTGATGATCTGTCTAGCCTTGTGAATGGGGTATTAAAGTTCCCAGCTATGATAGTGTTGGAGAAAATATCTTTTTTAAGTTTGCCTAAAAGCTGCCTTATGAAAGTTGGTGCTCCTATGTTGGGTGCATATATGTTTAGGATGGATATGTCTTATTGATGAATTGAATATTTCATCATAACCTGACCTTCTGTATCTTTTTTAAATTGTATAACTTAAAGGGTATTTTGTCTGATATTAAGATCGCAACTCCTGCTTTTTTTGTGTTCCATTCGCCTGAAATTTTGCTTCCCATGCTCTTACTTTGAGTCTGTGAATGTCCTTTCTGGTGAGATGAGTCTCTTGGAGCCAATATATTGTTGCTTCATGATATTTTATCCATTTTGCCATTCTATGTCTTTTCAGCGGTGCATTTAGTCCATTCATATTCCGGCTAGTTATTGAAATGTGAGAGTTTATCCCTGTCATGAGATTCTTATAGAGTTGTTATTGTTCCTGTTTGTTTGCTATCTTTCTTTTGATTTTGGGGTTAATTCATGTGTGTTTTCAATCTTTTTCCTGCACTCCTGTGGAGAATGTTCTTCCTTTTTCCCTTTCTTCTGTGTTTAATACTTTAAGTGTTTCTTATAGAGCTGGTTTAGAGGCAGTGTTAGTTTTTAGTGACTGAATGTCTGGGAAAGATTTTAAATCTCCCTCACTAATGAAGCTTAGCTTAGTTGGGTAGGCTATTCTTGATTGAAATTGTTTATCTTTGAGAACTTTGCTGTCCTAGCCTGAACAAGCTGTCCTAGCCTGAAGTGTTTCTGTAGATAAATCTGTTGCTATTCTAATTGGTCTTCCCTGGTAGGTAGTCTAACATTTTTCTCTTGCTGCCTTTAGGATTTTGTGTTTTATACCTACTTTGTTTAGGCAAATTACTATGTGTCTAGGAGTTGGTGTTTTCATTTGTTGTCTTTCAGGGGTCCTCTGCATCTCTTGTGTTTGTGGTCGCATCACTGGTGAGATGAGGGAAGTTTTCTTGAATAATTTCATGGAATGTTTGTTCCAGGGTGGTCTCTGTCTCTCTTTCTGCCTCAGGAAGTCCAAATACTCTTAGGTTTGGCCTCTTTGAATTAATGCTCATTTCTTGAAGGTTTTGTTCTGTGTTTTTGAGCTTCTTTGCTATGTTTTTGACAGTTTGGGTTAGTTCTATATTTTGGTCCTCACGCTCTGAGACTCTTTCTTCTGCTTGACTAATTCTGCTTCCCATGTTTATCAGTTTGCTATATCTTTCATTCACAGTATTCTTTACTGCTGTTATCTCGGTTATCAACTCCTTCATATTTTCCTTTTGTCTCTCGTCAATTCTATTTATTCTCTCTATTAATGTCTTAATTTCTGATTTTTAGTTTGAGATCATTCTGGGGGCTCTTCATTGTTTGCATTTTGAAGTCTGTTTTCTCAGTGTATGACATCCCAGGGGTCTGTGTAAGACCCATATTCCTCTTTTGGTTTTTCTTCATTTGTGTAGATTTCCCCCCCGCCCCACTTTCCCCCCTCCCCTTTAATTCTGCTATTCAGGGATGGTGGGATGAATTTACTTTGGTTTGCTCAGTCTCCTATTCTTCCTTATGTGGCTCCTCTAGCTTTGTCCAATTCTGAAACTGAACTATGGGTTAGAGGTTGTACTTTTTGCAATTTTGAGATTTAATTGAGGGGTGAGCTGTGTTTCAAAATCTATCTGCAGATCCCAGTATCCCCGACAGGTGTATGGGCAGTCTAGAACCCACTTCCCACTGCCTTATACACTGTCCATGTAGTGGGGGTATAGGTTTGCTCCTTGGAAGTGAAATGAGATAAGAAAAAGGAAAATAATTGGAAAAAGGAAGGAGGGGGGCAAGAAGATGGTGAAGAGAGAGAAGAAGAAAAACAGGGAAAAGAGACAGATGTACTAACAAAGAAAAGAGACACAAAGACAGAAAAGAGTTTAAAAAAACCTAAAATATTCAGATAATTATACAACCATACAATCCAACAAAACTTCCCTATTGATGTACTCTTCCCATACCCAAACAGGAAGTCTGAAGAAAAGAGAAATAAAATCAGTAAAATAACATAAACAAAGCAAGTATGAAAATGTTAGCAAAAACAGAAAGAGAAAAAAAAACTAAAACAAAAAAACAAACAAAAATGAGCAAAAGGAAAAAAATAAAAATAAAAATAAGGAACCAAACTCACTCTGAGGTTATTCTTGTAAGTTCAATGTCCTTTCAGGTCTGATCTCTAGCTCTCAGCACAGGTTGATAGGGTTGCTCTCAGCACAGGTGAATGTACTCACAGCTTGGGTCAGATGACCCAGGCCTACTGTGGGGGGAGGGTGGATCAGATCTGGACTCTTAAGGCCTGCTGTCTGTGGAGTCTTCCTGTGTCTGATCCAGCATGGGTAAGCAGCTTCTCTTTCTCCCAGTTTGATGAGATTACCTTAGGTCCCAAGTTGGAGACTGGGCAGAGCTGGTCTGGGCAATGCAGGTCTCTGCCTGGTTCTGGGAGAGAGAAAATGTCTGCAGTCAGCATCTCCTCACTGGGCATGGGGCTTCTCTCCAGCTCTCCCTGATCTCTCTCCACTGATCTGATCAGGGGCTCCAGTTGGTCCGCTATAGCAGGTGATGTTGTGGGCCAGGCACCAGGGGGTAAGAATCGGCAGAATTTGGCAGACTCTTCTCAGGAGAGTCCCAGGAACAGCAGATGATCTTGCGTGCCCATGCTCCAATCTCAGTGTGGTGGGGGCTTGCAGTCACCCTCAGAGGGGGACCTCGAGTGCATGAACCCGAATCCCCCCTCAGACAGACTTTCCCACCAGCACATGCTTACTTATGCAGAGTCTTTATGGACATTTGCTTTTGCAGAGATTCTCACAGTCTGACCTGCCCAGTCACCATCTTAAGCTCCACTCCCCTCCCACCGCTGTCCACTTTCAATGAGCAACATGGTTCCATGTCTTTGCTATTGTGAATAGTGCTGCAATAAACATATGCTGTATTAATATCTTTTTTTTAAAGAGTGATTTGAGTTCGTCTGGGTATATTCCCAGAACAGAGATTACTGGGTCACATGAAAGGCTGATTTTTAGATCTTTTAGAAATCTCCACTGTTTTCCACAGAGTTTGCACTCCTTTACTGGACCTGATGACTTTCCAGCAAAATTCTACAAACTGTACAAGGAGGAGCTGATTCGTATCTTACTGAAAGTATTCCAAACAATCGACAAAGAGGGAAGTCTCCTCAAATCATTTTATGAAGCTTTCTCACTTCTTTCGTTCAGACCTCATTATGATTTTTTTTTTTCTGTCTCTGAAACATGGCCAAATAATGGAATCATGACTTCTTTTTATTCTATTGACTTCAACACATTCATTTCTATGTTCCAAACTATCATTCCTGACTTTTTATCATTGAAAATCAATAGTAAAAGTGAACTCAGTATCATCTCCCAATGCCCTCTTCCCAATGCCATTTTACTCTATATGATTCTACTCTACAGTTCAAATTTCCTGTTGGTTTTGATGGTGTTGCTATTCTCTGTCTTGCACATCCAAAGTAGCAAATATCTTTATTTCTTATTCTTTAATATAATTAATTGTCGAGCAATGCAAATTCTATTACCATAATATATTTCCTATCCTTGCACTTTTTACTAGACATATTGTTCCTATTCTAAATGAGAACATAATTATTTTTTACATGTTACTAAAATAGTTTCTTACTGAGTCTGCTTACTTTACTAATATTATATATTATCACTAAAGTAAGGCCAAATTCAAGTTTGTAAAGCACAGATTAAAACATACTTTTGTTCAAACATAGCCAATGACTTCTGAATTTAGATTATTATTCTAATTAATATTAATTTTTATCAGCTACATTATACTAACATTTATTACATGCCTGAAATTTATCTAATTTTTACTACAGTTCTCTGAAGTAGAACGTGTGTGTGTTTACATTTTAAGGATGATTAATTTCTCTAAGGTTCTACATTTATTCATGCATTTTAAAATGTTTGTTGAGTACCTTCTTGGTGGTGGGGCCCATGATTAGCACTGGGATTTCAATGGTAAAAAGACAAATGCTCCCCTTGTTTTAGGGAGGTTTTCTATCTACTGGGGAGACAGATTTGAAATTAGTAAGACAAAATTAAGTAAAATGATGATTTATTTGTGTAAAACCTATGAAGGAAAAAGAAAGTGATGAGATAGAAATAATGTTGATAAGACTATGGAAATTCCACATTAAAGGGGAGAGGGCATAAAATCACTCTGAAGAGCAAATATATGGTATAGATCCTAAAAGGTGAAAAGTAGCATGCCACATGAAATTTAGAGAGAAAGAATATTCCATGCAAAGGAATATATGCAACCTCTAGCCTGTGCATATTTCCTAACATAGTATAATATTTTACATTAAAGGAAATGGAAAAAATATGGATTTAGCATAGTAAAAATAAACAGAGATAACTTTGGATCTAGAGCTGGAGCCCAATTCTGCAGGGCTTTGTGGTCAATGGTGATTTGTTAGGGTATGGTAAAAATTAAAAATCTATGTTAAATGCAAAGGGAAGTCACTGAAGGCCTTAAAGAGAGGGCCTAAAAAGATTCAATAATTGTATCAAATAGGTGATTCCTATTACTATGTGAAGAATGCATTTGAAGATGGGTAAGAGTAAGATTGGAAGCTGGGCAGTAGCTTGCAGATATGATGGAAGTGTGAATCAAAGTAATGACTCATCTGTTGTAGGTAAGTACTCACCCAAATCTCTGTCCCCTCTCATGTGCTCCTGTGTAAAATAGTCATTTGGGGAACTATATTTTCTGAAATCCTTTTTAATCAGTGTTCTAATTTTGATTAAGTAATATGCAGCACTTATGCAAAATTAGGAAGACCTAAGTAAAAAAAGTTAATTCTTTTCTTATGAGCAATGGTGGCAAACTCAACCAAGATTTGTCAGTAGCAGGGCAAAATTAATATAACTTCCTAAGAAGCCATAGCAAGATGTCTCCAGCCAGGGCCATGCAGCTATTTTAGCAGCAGATTTGAAGCTTCTACGTCACTATCCATTCAATCTTTACATTTTTCCTCTGGTTTCAAAGGTTTTATTCATGCCTAATTTTTGATATTATATTTTTTCCTGATGATATTATCTATTTCAAATGTTAATAGTAAATGATAGTTTTGAAGATATTGTATATTTTTATTTGGTATGAAAATCTACAAATGTTTTAAATTTCAATGGCTTTATGAGGCTAGAAAAAACGAAAAAGGAAAAAAAAAGCTAAGGTATTTGCTATAGCAATCTAATGGATGAATTATCCCTGCAATAAAATGAGGGTGATCTGTGAGAATAGGTTTCAGAAAGGTAGAGGAGGAAATAGTTAAACATTTAATCCTTTTAGATATTTGATATGAGGTACAAAATAAGTGATGCAATCACCAGGTACTTAAGGAGACAAGATAAAAAGGTTGGACATACCAGAAATAAAAAAACAAAACAAAACAAAACAGAATTAATCCCACAAGGATATTGAACTATAAATCAACTATGTTTACTATGTTCAAAGACACGAGTCAAACTTGAGAATTTTAGCAGAAACTAGGAAAGTATAAAATTAACATAGTCAATTTAAGAAAATAAAAAATTATATAACTAAAAAGATAAAATCTAAAATTAAAAATTAATCAAAATATTAAACAATGATTAAACAAAATTGAGAGAGTTTACATTATTTTCAATTAAATGTAAAGGGAAAGATGGAAACTATTAGAAGAGAGAATAGATAGAAGGTATAGTATATTTAGGCACAATTTCAAAGGAAGAGTAAAAAGAGAAAAATGTAGAAACAATAACTGAAGATATTATTAAGAATAATTTTACAAAACTAGAAAAGTCATCAACTCATAGTTTGGAAAAAAACAACAAATTACAATGTTGGTTTAAAAAATTACACTTTGATAGCAAAATTACTGAAACCCCAAGAAACAGGAAAAAAAAATATATTAAAAGCATCCAGAAGAAAAAAAGATACTGTGAAAATGGTAATTAACTAGTACCCGATTTCTCAACAGCTACAATGGATCCATAAGACACTGCAAAGATATATTTAAGGTACTGAAAGTAATGAACTGCCAATTTAGTATATTCTACTGAGCAAAAATTATGCTTAAAGAATGAAATGGAATTGGGAGCTTTTCCACATGACTAACTGTATATACTATCGGCAAGCCAATATTAAAAATAATTCTAAAGAGTATTGGTTAGGCAGAAGCAAATTATCCTCAAGAGAAATTTGGAGCTGAAGCAAGAAGTAAATACATATATACATACATACATACTATATACACACATATATAATTTAAAATATGTAAATATATTTTGCATATTATATAGAGAATATATAACATATAAATACATACTTTGCATATTATGTATAGTATGTAAAATATGTTTTATGTTATATTATGTATATGTGCATGTGTGTATCACTTTTATGTTTTCTATTAACAATAATGCTGAGATTATTGAGACTTAGAATGAACATGAGAGCCTAAGACCAGCAATTGGTTAGTGCTAAAATCTATCATGACTCAGCTACCCAAGTGGGAATCTTGGGAAAATGATGATGTTTTGCAAATAATAGAAGTTTTACAAATAATAAGTTTAATTATCAAGTACAGGAAAAATAGATTAATTATATCTGTGCCTACCAGAAGTTGAGATGGTCTCTCATGGTATAAGAGAATGTATAATTCCTTTTTGTTTTGTTTTGTTTTTTTGAGTTAGTGTCTCACTCTTGTCGCCCAGGCTGGAGTGCAGTGGCACTCTCACGGCCACCACAGTCTTGGAACTGCCGGGCTTAGGTGATCCTTCCGCCTCAGCCTTCCAAGTAGCTGGAACTACAGATGCACACCACCACACCCGGCTAGTTTTTGTGTTTTATTGCAGAGATGAGGTATCACCAAGTTGCTCAGACTGGTCTCGAAATTCCGAGCTAAGGCAGTCCTCTCTCCTGGGCCTCCCAGTGTGCTGGGATTTCAGGCTGAGCCACCATGCCCAGCCTATAATTCCTTTCTTATTTACATCACTCCACATTCCTGAGGGTATACACTCTGAGACCCTTACTGGATGTTCTATATCGTAGCCAGGTTTTCCCACTCTAATCTGAGTCTGCAAATAATTTCCGACCTTGTGTGAATTATAACATTTTTCTACTTTTATTACTTTGTGTGACTCTTTCTCTGACTTTAGTAGTTTCTTCATATACATGTGCTGATAACTACCTAGCTTAAAGTTCAAGAAAAAAACTTTTCATATTCCTGGAGCACTCTCTCACAGCTTTTTCTTCTACAGCATTGAATCCTATATGATAGAGCAGAAAGACCTCCCACCCTAAGCTCCAAATTCTGATTACTCAACTTAGGAAGATTACTAGAGATTTTTCTTGGTATTTTCCTTCATGGCTTGTAATATCTTTCCGACAGTAAGATAAGACTGTAAAATGGCATAAGTTTATATATATATATTATATATATATATATATATGTTTGGGGGGATATGTGTTGTTTTCTCTCTAGTGTCTATAAATTATTGGTTGATAAAAGAAATTAAGCCACAAAATTAGAACTTTCAATAGTTTCCAAACAATATGTTGAAACGATCACACCTCATCACATCAACCTAACTATTTTATGGGTCAAAATAAATGAAAATGCACTTTAAAATATTTTGAACTAAATTGAATAACAATATGGAATATAAAAACTTGTGAGATACAACTAAAGTTGTTTATAAAGAAATTTATGACATTAAAAAAGTATATTAGTAACAGTAGTCAATATCAGTCTGGGGATGGGGGGCATACCTCATCAACAAGGTATCTGCACAATGCATATTTGTATACCTACCCCTTAACTGTATCCTACATTTTTTTTAAAAAAACTATATTAGAAAAACTAAGGTTATTAGCACATTTCAAGCAGTTGGAAATAGAACTACAATCTAAACAAAAAGAAATAAAATAGATGAAAATAATAAACATAAGACAGCATATTAATAAAATATGAAAATCATAATACAGAAAAATCAATAAAGAAGAGTTGTTTCTTTTAGAGACTAGTAAACCCAACAAATTCCTCTCAAGACTGACCAAAAAACGACAGAGAGTGAAGAAGAAATATATATTATGACAACTAGAAAAAGAATACTAATATAAATCCCAAGATATTAAATGAATAATAAAAGAGTTTTATGACTATTTAATGGATTTGAAATTTGGATGACATACACAAATTTCTGGGCAAAAGCATATAAAATATCTGACAAAAGACATCTGTATGGTCATATAACAGAATGTAAAAGAAAATAATTGCATATTGTATAAATTCTCATTGATGTTATGCACAGATGCAGTTAATTTACTAGTGAATTTTCCCAAATAGTTAGTAAAAAATATATACCAAATAATCATAAACTCTTCTAGAAAATGTAAAAAGAAAAGACACTTTTGAATACATTTTATGAGGCCAGGATGATTTTGATATCAAAACCTGACAGACATTAACATAAAGAAAATTGTTAAGCTAATTTCTCTGATGACTACAATATTAGTGTATATATCCAATGACATATTTTAAAAATTGATATATTGTGACAAAATTGAATTTATTCCAGAAATGAGAGATTGTTTTGGCAATATAAATACCAATATAGTTTGCCATGTTAATAATAAAATAAATATAGCAAAGTAGGTATAAGGTAAAACCTCATTAATCTGAACTATTGCTTCCATATTATATAATAGGTATTTTACTTAATGGTGAAATCACATAAGTTTTTCCTCTGAAAACAAGAAAAATTTATGTATGTCAGTTGTCACTATTTCAACATTTTCCTGAAGGTCTTAGATTATAAGCCAACATTGACTGAAAAATAAACAGAGATTAGAGAGATAGATAGATGATAGATAGATAATGATACAATAATTTAAAAAAGAAAACAAAAATAAAATTCTCATTGTAGGCAAGAACTTATCCACTTATTTTTAAATAAGGGAATAATTCAAAATCAGCAGGAAAAATGTGAACTGGTTAACAATCTTTATGTAATATTACTCAATTATTTATAAATTAGTGAAGTATCTCATATCATAAAAAAATAAATCTCAGATAGATTAAATATTTAACATTTAAAAATTCTATCAAAATTTTTATGAAGAAAATTTAATTAGATATTATTTTGAAAAGATTATTAATGTAATGGGATGATGATTTCTGCTTTTACTTATGATTAAAAGAGGAAATAGCCTAAATAGTCCAAAGAAGTAAACACAATTTTTTGTACAAGATTTTTTATATCCAAAAGATATTTTTAAAATGTATTAAATGACAAATGGACATCTTGTAAACAAAATGTGGAAATATGCATGTACATATATAGGTACATAATTTTAAAATACTCATCAGCATGCTTTTAATGCTAATGACAGTGTTTATTTAAATTTTTTAATCAATTATTTAAATATTTCCTTATTATCCTGCTACTCTGATAAATTTATAGTACTTTTATATAATTAAATTGTAATCTCGATAGTGCTTTTGTGTATTTTTAAAATTCAGCAATTTTAAAAGATTCACAGCACAATTCCTACTAACACACATATGTACCATAGCACACTTCCAGAATACAATACACTCGAACTTTTAATCTTTACTATTTGTATTGATTTATGTATATATAAATTACATAACTATACTTTCTCTAATTTTTAATCCTGATTGTTCAAAATAACAACCAAACAGAACCTAACAATTATATATCTCTAATGAGTGTGTTTATATTTCTCTTTCTTGAATCTTCCAAAAAAGTCATTACCCAATCTATATTTAAGATTTGCACAATACCATTAAGTACTGTTCAGAAATATGTATTATCACATAAATACTTTACATATTTAAGATCTCCAAAATATAAATATTTACTTTTAATTTTTCCATCTCATTTGTATATACCTCTGATTAAATTCTAAGCAATACACTGATAGAACTATAGAACTTACTTATTTCTTCCCTCTCTTCTTCTACCTCTTCCTGCCTTGTTACCACTTATCTCCCTACCTTGTGATTCTTTCTGTCTCTGCTTGAGTTCATTAGTTCAATCTGGTCTCATTGCTTTCCAGGCGCTAGCTGGAATTCCTGGTAGGCTCTTGTCTGGGCACTTAATCATTCCCTTCACTTCTTTCCTATTTTCTGAATTTCTCAACTTCTCATTTCTTGGAATGCTTCTTTATTTTGTTGGAGCTCATTCTCTAGTACTTTGCTGATCAAATACTATAGGAGGCATAGGCACACTTTAAAAATGTATTATATCTGAAAAGATTTTAATGTTAACTTCATATTTGATTGTTTATAAAAATTTTTAGTAAGAATTGTTTTCTGCCAATGTTTTACTGTCATCTAGCTTGCAGGATTAATTACATTGAGAATTCTCATATTGTCTTAGTCTGATTTGTATTATTATAACAGAATACTACACACAGGATAAGTCACAAAGAATAGAAATTTATCTCTAACAGTTCTGAAATCAGAAAGTCCAAAAATAAGATGCCAGTGTTTGATGTTTGGCAAGGTCTTGGTCTCCAGTTCCAAAATAATGCCTTGAATGCTGCACCTCTAGACAGGAGGAACTTTTTTCCTCACATGGCAAAAAAGCAGAACGAGCCCCATTTCCACAAGTCTGTTTTAAAACAGCACCAATTCATTCATGAGGGCAGGGTCTTCAAGCCTGAAACACCTCTCATTAGGCCCCACTTTCCAAAATTGTTGTATTGGGGATTAAGTTTCCAGCACATGAATTTTGGAGGACGCATTCATGGAAGATATAATTCAGACTTTTATTTTTTTAACCCCTATTCATGGCCTGCTTTTTTTTCTTTTTTTCCTTTGTAAGAGAAATTACATCATTCACTATATTTGATTGTTCTTTTTTCAGTAACATACATTGCTGTTGCCATTCATTGATACCTAGTGTACTCAAATCTTCTTTAGTACATTTCTTAGAAAAACAAATTTTCCTTCTCTTTTTTAAGAATACAGAATAATCACTTGGCTGCACAGAGTAAGGAGAAAAGAAAATGTGATTGCAATGGTCTTCTAAAATCTACCTTGGTTTTAATATGTGTTTAATCCTGTTTCTTATACCCACTGAGGGAAACTGTTAATTGATCACTTAATCTCATCATGCCCTTCTTCTGTTAGGGTTCTCTATATGGATTAGGCTACACAAACTAGATGTCTGTAGCTTGAAAAGTAGAAATGAATCAGAGTGCATTTTTCTGCTTTCTTTTGACAAGTAAGGTTATGGAAGATGAGGGTTCTGTACAGGAGTATTCTATTGGCTGTTCTCCAGGTTCCTCAATATGAAGACATTGTCACAGGATTATAAAAAGCAATGTGGGTACATTCTTGACCTCTTAACTCCACAACCACTTCAGAAGTAATCTCCTTAGAATTTCTGTTCTGTGCCACTATGGTGGTCTTCCTGGAAGTCAAGTCTAAAATCTGATCCACCAGCTCCTTCAATAATTGTGTGAGAAACTAATTTTCTGTATTACATTATTTCATGCTTAAAGTGCCTTATTATGTAAATGAGAACACGCTTGATCTATATACCCATGTATCCTCCAGATAATCTGCTGCCTTCGATTCTTAAACTGTCAGAGATCTATGGTTTAAACCTGCATGGTCCCTGTTGGTGTCTAACTCTTGTATTTTTGTCCATTCAACTGCTTTGGTTTTTTTTTTTTTTCCATCTTCTAAACATTTTCTGATATTTCTTGTGTGCTGACTTCTATTTTTTCTTTTTTTGTCTTTAGGGGTTTATATCACTTTTAATACCTAAATATTTTCTGAGGGGAAAAGAGAAGTTTGAGGAAGATTGAACAATATGCATTTTTATCTAGTCTACAATTTAATAAAATTAATTCATAAATTACTTTTATAATAAGAAATTAAACAATTAAGGATAGAGGACTGGAAAAAGAAAGATTGCCTCCTCTGTAATAATCATATAGTGAATTTGTGTGTTTTCCATTGCATTGCATTACAAACAAAATAAAAGGATCAATATTCAAAAAACAGGGAACATAAAATAAGGATCTTAATAGGAATGGAAAGTGGATTTTCCAAACATGGCAATCAGTAGTCTAACAAGAAACACAGTCAATCCTGGCGTCTTACATATATGTTGCAAGAAATAATTTACATTAAGTATAAATTTCAAAGTGTGGTATATAGCAAGAGTCAATCTATGACTTTTATTCCTATTATTAAAAATATAGTAGAAAGTATTTATACTAAGTCAATCACTTAATGTTAAAGGTTGTAATCTTATTATGTACCCACCTAGTAAAGTGAGTTAAGGAGTAAAACATGTCTAGAGGAGGGAATTCTGCATTGTATGAAAATACATTGAACCAGAGTAGAAAAGAAGTGAACTCTAGTCCCAGCTTTATATAGTTAAAAACAATTTTGTGCTCCTTTACACTCTGGGTAGCAGCTATCTAGCCTGAGTAACAAAGAAACATATGCAGACAAAACACACAGGGGACTTGGTTTACAAGATCATTAATGTCCCTCCTTGTTCTAAGACGCGATTTTTACTTATTATTTCTAAAAGATGACTTCATATCAAAGAAAGCAAGACTTTAGAGATAGCAGTATAAGGTTCTGAGACCTTCTTCTTACCATGAATAGCAGTCAAGTATATGTTTTCTAAGAGAAAAGATGACTCTAGAAACATAAATGCCTGAGTAAGTGTATTGAATTTTCTTTCACTCTGCTTTCAAATAATAGTAGTCCAGTTTAAAAGTTGTATAGGTGTTTTTAAACAATTAATCTCCATCTTATTTTAATTAAACATGCACTCTCTCCAGTCCCCCCACTTGTAAAAATGTAGTCTGCAATTTGACAGGATGATATTATAGTATTGAGCAATATGTGAATTGGTTTAAAAGTAACCAGAGTTGAAGCATACATCAATCACCACAAGTGCAAACGCAGGTCACTAAAGCTGTCAATTTCAATCAGCTCTGTAATTAAATACATCACCAATATGGATTTTGTGTAAGAATGTCACTTGTTCTTCAGATGTCTGTTATGAGGACAAATCACACTTCAGTGTCTCTGCACAGGCATTCTAAATATAGTATTTTTAAGAGCAGAACATCTTCATCCATCTTTATCTGATTTGTTAAATAGAAATTCATTTACTAATGTGCAGTCTAAAAGCTATGTTTTAAAATATATTTCTAAACTGCTTTCTTTTGAATTAAAACGTTGCAATATCTTAGTTGGCACTTAAAACTCATCTTTAACACCTTCAGTGACATTTGTTATGAAATAAACAGATAATGAATAATAAGACTGAATAATTTGTAATTATGGATAATTTGTAATTAGAGAGTCCTTATTATGTGTTCAGAAAGCAGAAGATGCTTTTGGTTAGAAGAAATAAATTATTCATTTTTACTTTAGCATGAAAACAAAATTATTTCACATTTAGAAAAATCTTTTATTTTTTTAAAAACAGCTATAAGGTGTCATCTCTTTCTATTACACTTACCACGACATAGGAAAAGACTGCCACAAAGCCGTATTACCAAATATATATTGCCTGCCATTTGATTTAATCTTCAAATAAGCTCCAGGAAGCAGGTCCCTGGACAGTTAATCTTTAGTTTTGTAGCCCATGCACATTTTCAATAAGGTTACTGGGGAATTAGGCCCAGTAGGGAGAGGAAAAGCATATTGTCTTATTCCACAGGCAGCTGTTGTGAGGCCTGTTAGCAAATTATAACTTACTTAATTATGAAATACTTTATTAGGAGAATCTCTATCATCACATCAGGGCTTGTCAAAGAAAGTCATTGTAAATCTTTGGCATAAAACTTCAATCATTTAAAAAGTGTATATTTCTTTATAATTGACACTATAATAATTGTAAATAGTTCTGGAGTACATTGTGATGTTCAATGTATGCATTCATAGTATGATGATTGAATCAAGGTAATTACCATATCCATCACTTTATACATTTGCCATTTCTTTGTGGTGACAATATTAAAATTCTTCCCTTCCAGCCTTCTTGAAATATAGACTACATTGTTATTGCTATAGTCACCCTACTGTGTAATAGAATATCAAGACTTCTTCTTCTAGGAAAAATAGGCAAAAGACCTGAGCAGACATTTCTCAAAGGAAGACATAAATGGCTACCAGTTGTATGAAAAACTGCTCAACATCACTAAGTATCATAGAAATGCAAATCAAAACCACATGAGTTGTGACTTCACCTCAGTTAGAATGACTATTATAAAAAATACAAAAAATAACAAATTCTGGTGAAGATGTTGAGAAAAGGGAATCCTTATACACTGTTGGTGGGAGTGGTAAATCAGTGCAGCTGCAATGGAAAACAGTATGGAGGTTTCTCAAATAATTAAAAACAGAACTGCCTAATAATTCAGCAATCTCATTACTGGGTACATATCCAAAGGAAATGAAGTAAGCATGTCAAAGAAACATCTGCACACCCATGTTTATGCAGTTGTAGTCACAATAGCTAAGATATAGAATCAGTGAAATGCCCATCTACAGATGAATGGAAAAAGAGAATGTGGTACACGTATACAATGGAATACTATTCAGCCATAAAACAGAATGAAATCCTGTCATTTGTGACAACATAAATGAACCTGGAGGACAAAATCATAAGTAAGATAAGCCAAGCAGAGAAATACAAACACACCATGATTTCACTGATATGTGGAGTTTTTAAAAATTGATGTCATGGAAGTAGAAAGTAGAATAGTGGTTATCAGAAGCTGGGGAGAGCAGTAAGTAGGGGGGACCAGAAGAAGTTGGTCAAGGTATGCAAAAATGTGTTTAAACTTCCCTAAGCTGATAGGATATCCTATATAATATTTGTCATCACAAATATTATCATAAAACAAAGCCCAAGTATATAACTTGAACTATTAAAGACCAGAGACAATAATTAAGGCCTTAGTAACAATACTGGTTAAAATAAAGTTATGTTAGTCTGATTTGATTATCCATGATATATACAATACATGCATTGAAACATCACATTTTATCCAATAACTATATGATTATGATTTATAAATTAAAAATAAAGTAAAACTAAAAATAAAAGCACTTGGGAAAGGTGTTATTCAAGCAAAAAGTGATAGTAACTATTAATTTTAGATTGTATTGCTGTCCCTGTTAATAATAAACAAAATATCTCAAGCATCTTTTAATTTTTTAACAAAAAAGTTTAAAAATCAAGAAAAAATTAAAATGCAACAAATTTCCTGATAAACTAAATACATAAATCATTTGAAAAAACAATCATAGAAAACTAATATCACTCTGAGTGCCATCCAGAAAAAAATTAAATTGATAGAAGAACATAAAGCAAGGGGACATTAACCACAAGTTGCTGACTTGAGGTTTTTTGTTTTTCTTTGTGGTCAGTAGTAGCAATAACTCAAGAGCAATTTTCAGTGAATTATTGAAACTATTCAATTTATTTTGCAGCAATCTTTATAAGCTAAGGTCCACTTATATAAACCTCCATGTTGACTTCAGATAGCCCTTAAACAGCACAAGAACACTCTAATTTGATTTGTTTTAGTTCCTCAGATCTTCATCTTTAGAATTGTCCGTTGTTCTTGAAATGCATAAATACCAAGGAATCATTCTTTCTTTACAGAATACTAATTAAATGGAAGAAAATGTGAAATTGAGTTTTAAAAATGAAAAATGTGAAGCCAATCAAAATTTGCACTGACTTTCTTGGAGATATTGGGCCCGCTGGTTCTAAGAAAAGAGTTTTTACCTCTCCTCTGAAACGAAATATAGCCAGTCCTCCAATGCTCTTCTGAGTGTTCTCTGAGTTCTCAGTTAAACACTTCTCACATAACTCCAGCTGCTGTTTCAATGAATTTACCAGTTTCTTCAAGCACATTGCTCCATATCTTTCAATATCGTGCACAGCAGCACTTGTCTCAGCCCCCTACTTCACAGAAAAGCAAACAAGTAAATAATAAAGGCAGAAAATTTCACCCTGAACCATCAACATCCACACTTCCTTTTAGTCTCATGGAAGAATTTGCTATCTCACATCTGAAAGTTAACCTCTTGCCTCAGTCTCCCTGCATCAAATAAGTATCCCACTTAGTCTTGCACTATACCTTTGTCTCTCCCACTTAACCTATTCTCTTTTACATATAAATAATTTTTAGTTTCCTCCTTAAAGTCAAAATGCCCTGTCAATCTATGTTACTCTCAAATTGTAAACATTTTCTTTCTTTCTTAATGGATAAAATGCTATTCCTAGCAGACTTTATATGTGTGCTACTTACCTTTATCTCTTATTCTTTCCTCTACTTTCTGTAGAGTAACGTGTGCCACTATCTTTCTTTTGTCAGATAGTAACAAACTTCTGGTGGTTAAAATCAATGGTAATTTTTAGGTAATGTATTACATCCTCCCTTTTATCATTTGACATTATTAACCTTTCTCTGCTTCTTAGGAAACATCTCTCCTTCTTTTGTAGGGAGACATTTTCAACTACCTCTTTGTTGAATATCCAGACTTTGGTCTTAGTTGTTCACTCATGGTTACCTGGATCATTTCCAATTCTATTTAATGGCACTAATAACTTTACTTCTGAGCTCTAGACGTACACCAGTAGGTTCATTTTGAGTGTCCTATGTCATCTACACACTCCCTCCTTAGCTGGATCCTACCTATTCTTATATTTCCTTCTCTGACAAAGTTCAGGGAAATATAAGAATTGCATGTGAGAGGACTCTGGGAGTCAAATTTGATTATTTATTTTTCTTATCTCCCACACCAATTTTCACATCATATAGCTTTTACATTCTCAGCATCATCCAAAGCGGCTTCTTCTCTAGATCCATGGCTGATGCCCTAGTTTATTTCCCATAATTAGTACATTATTACTATAGTTCCCCCTTAACATGTTTCACTGACTCTCTTCTTTCTGCCTTTATAGTCATTTTTACATAATTGTGACGGTGATCTTCATTTATATTTGTAAAATTCAAACCTGCCCGTTATCGTCTATTACAAATAATCTTTTATTGACTTGTCTCAATATAATAAATGTCGTGATGATTGGCCTCTTCTCTAAACTTGGATTTTTCAATAGGCCTCATGCATTCCAAGTTCCATCAGGATTATTTATGTTACTCCAACTTTTCCTTAAAATACTCCTCCCCTCTCTGTGTGTCTTCCCCCACCCCAGTTCATTCCTATGCCAAATCAACAAACCTAACAGTGTTGGAATAAGTTTTCATTTCATGCATTGCCACCCTTTCAACATCAACATCATCCTTTCTATTTTCATATAATTCTGCATTTTTCCATTAATTTATCTACCTTCTATTACAGACTGGGAGTCGGGATCTTTCATCTTAGCTGGTCACTGCAAGCACAATTTCTGGCACAGAGTATTAAATGATAGGCGAAATGAATAAATAAGTGACCTTTGTTGCCAAACCTCTAAATATATAGCACATAAGAAAAAATATGCTTTCATTTAAAGAAAAGTACACATATCTAAAAACGTTCTTAATAGAACGTCAGAGTAGTCTTGCAATGCTTTATTCTGAATCAGAATTTGAAAGGATATAAGACAGTTACTAAATGTTACAACCACTTATTTAGAGTTACAAGGGATATTATCTACAAAATACTTTAAAATCAAACTGTGTTAACAGCTCTTAGGAATAAATTGTCACTTCACTGTTCCTTATTCTTTGGAGGCGATAAAATACTCTGGTTAATGATGAGGCTCCAAAGTCAGAAAAACAAGCTCATGCAGCTTACTAGCTATATGATTTTCAGCAATATATTTAATCTCTGACCTTTAGTTTTTTTATCTGTAAACTGGAAAAATGCTGCTCACTTTTAGAGATTAAATGAAATAATGTATTTTTAGTGTTTAGGATAATTCCAAGGATAATATAAAAAATCAGTATATAGTGGGAATGGGTTTCATTCTCAGTGTCAAGAGTGCAATATACCTTATTTATATCTTCTAAGTAGGATAACTTTTCTCTTTGCTACCTACCTAACCAAAACTTGAAACCTAAACAAACTCTGGCTTTGTTTTATCCTTACTCCATGATAAGTTAGTTCAAAATCTGTGTGTTTTGGACTTTCTAAAATATTTAGGGCAATGATCTCTATTCACTTCACATTGGTCACTGCCGATGCTCTTGTTTTCCAATTTCTGTGAACCTGCAAAAGAGGCTGCTTCTGCTTCTTTAGTGTCAAGTTTTGCTACAAGGCCTTACTCTAGGATGAACATTATACTCTAATACACAGTCTCTCTAAGGGCACCATGTAAATATTCCCAACCAAGTGCAGGAAAAACATAAGTCATCGAGTACTGATACTAAAGAAGTCTTCAGCCAACCATAGTCCTTTTCCTCTAGTTCAAGATTAGCCTCCATATATTCCCCCAATGTTATCCAAGACTAAACACAGCAATAATCTTCCACATGAAGTTTGACATTTGGGAGATAAAGCCAGCAGATACAAATAATGTTTTCCTCTCTTTCCTGAGTAGCAAAGGTGTGAGCAGATAGCATGCAATGACAACATGAAAGAAATTAGATATTTTTGTTTTGTCTTTGTTTCTAAAGTTCTATATTACCATGGCAGTTATGTATTAAAATAATTAAAATTACTTTTAACCATTTTTTCTTAATAATGGACTCTTACAAATGATAGTATTCATTTTTTCTTAGCATCTTCAATGATAATAAAACAAATTATATCCAAATCTGCTTAATTTTCTTGAGAATATGCACAAATATACATTTAAAACTGTATCTCTAGTATAAGGGCAAAATTTATGCTTAACATATTCAAAGGTAGATATTTCATGATTACTTTATTTTTTAATTCATCCATCTATTTTCTAATTTCTTTCAATAATAGTTATTTGTGGAAAGAATGAACCAATTACATTTGTGATTGACTTTAATCATTTGGTAAAATATCACCAAACAACAATAACTACTTGTCATTAAAAGAAGATAACATACGGAAAAAAATTGAAATTAAATTATATATTATATGATGGAAATCATAGGGAATGTATGACATATTAAAATTGATCTGTGATTTATATATACATATATAATATGTCCCAATATAATAATACACCAACATATTAAAATTGTTCTGTGATTTGTGTACATATATATATAATATGTCCCAATATAATAATATACTGAGCTTCCAGAATCTTTTAAAAGGAAAATGAGTTTAATTATTTGTTCAAAGTAAATCCAACTGGAGACCTTATGCCGAGTGCAAATAAAAATATTGTATTATTAGTCTTCTAATAGCACTAAGCAAATTATAAACAATTATGATAATGGTATTATAAAAAAAGATTAAAATTTTAGTCATGGATATTAAATTATATATTTATTATGACATGAATTATAAAATTAATTTAAAGTGTAGAAGAAAAATTAGTTTGAAAGTTTTACAAATATTTAGAAAAATAAAGAAGCCAATTACAGCACAATAGATTAGAAGATTTCAGGGACAATAATATATTCTACCTATTGTGAATTTAGAACATCTTATTAAAATATTATATATAGATAATATATAATGGTTTGTTTAAAAAGAAGTAATTGTTTGCTTCTAAAGGCCTCTGCTCCCTTGCAAGTTACTGGCTGGCTAGCTGTGTATTAAAATGATCAAGTAGTCTACCGGGACAAGAAGAAGGCCTTGGGCAACCACTCACCTTACAATGTAAAACCTGCTCTTACAAAATTAAACACAGAATGAGTTGCATTGAACTCTGCTCACTTTTGCTTTGTTTCTTTTATCTTATCTATTTGAAACTCAAGAAGCAATGCTGTATGAAAGCATTAAGGTTGATTTCATTTGTGATTTGAAGAATATCCATATTACAGATTATTAAATTAATGGCAATCTAACCTTGAAAGCGCCTCTATCTGCTGAAAGAGCAACACTTCATCACCTGTTTTGATTCATTAATGTATCATTTAACTTGGTATGACACATGTTCAGCAGTTATAATTACATTATGGTCTTCCTATTACATCAGCTCTGCTCCAAGTTTCTGTCACCAGTAGTCCAATTTTCAACATAGAGCAATCCACTGCACTCTTTCCTTATTAGTGTCATCTTTAATGTAGCAGAGAGGCTGAACCATTACTTGGCACTGAGAGTTTAACAGCAATTAACCCCTGCTCTATCCCCAGGGAGAAGTACATCAGCAACTTGCCAAAACACTGTAAACAAGCTGGCCAAGATCAATGTGCAACCATGCTGGCTGCAGAGCACCTATTTTATTAATTTAGGATTGATATATGGGAATAAAAGGAGAAAACGGTTTGCATGAGATTAACCTGAGGCACTCTTTTACCCTTAGCTGGAAATATTTCTTCCCAAATATAGATAAAGGATTAAATTTTTTTAAATGTTTATAGTTAGCAAATATAATGAATGTTTATTCAGCTTTATTGCCATAGAAAATGATTATTGAATGACTTTATTGGTTGCTTTTTAAAGATGAAAAATAAGACACATAAACAATATATTCACTGAATTTAAAGGTCAAATTCAAATAGCAAATGACAAAACAAAGTCAGTTTTGAGATAATCCTTAGGTGTTCTAATCTGTAACTGACTAGTAATGGGAACTGTACATAGTTATCTATACATTTCAACATTAGGAAATTCTTAGCAAAACAAGATCGGTAGGTCTAGGGTAGATACTGTAGACTCTAAAAGAATGCAGAGACAATGCCCAGAGAGAATGCCTGGTCTTTCTTTTAGAAATCCATTCCAGATCCATTCTGCCATAATTCTCAACTGCAAAAAGTCTTAGTACAAAGCTGCTTTAATACAGCAGTCTACTGGAAATAGGAGGAGAATAATGTTGAAAGGATGAATGACTATTATAGATATAAGAAACATAAAACTATTTGGAAGTAATATCTGGACCTAGACCAGAGATTTTGCTTGTTATGTCATTTGAGTTCACGAGAGAGAGAGAAAGAGAGAGAGGCGTAACTCTAAAGTGCCCAATTATTTTCTTGAGTAGCTGTTACCAGAGGCACATTAACTCAATGTATTGTAATGTTAGCATCCCAAGATTTGCACCACACATCACCACTTTCAATATAATAACAACTACACCTCATGTTGAACGGTAGCCTAAACTTTACCTTGGAATGAAACAATAAGCTCTGGTAGATACAAACTTTCTTTTGTACTTGACTGCTAATTTTTGAGATTGTCTACCTTGCTTACCTCTCTATATTTCTTTGCAGTCTTTTATGTAATTGTCTTACTGCTGTTCTTTGTTTAGTTAAACAGAGTCATGCCTCTCTAGATCTCAGAAAACCCTGGATTCAGAAAAAAATCTGGGAAGCAAACAACAGTATGGATAATGTTACTTGGGGGTACGTTTTGTTATTAATTTTACAGGTCAAAATACAAATTTCCTTCAGAACATGTACCTAACAGAGAAAATGACTGGTAAGGATTAATTCAATGAGTGAATGATGGAGTTTATAGTATCAGACAATAAGTATAGTTTTATTCTAAACCATTTTCAAATAATACATAGAGAAATGACATACAGAAATTCTCTTTTCTAAACTGATTAAACAATTGCTTACACATATGTTAGTTTGACAACATATATTCAACTATGCCATCTCATGCAATTTCTCAGCTACATTTGGTATGAATGATTACTCCTTCATGGAAATACTTTCTTCACTTGCTCTCCAACATATCACACTTCTAGATTACCTTCTATGTTTCTGGTCTCTCCTTTTAGCCTTCTTTGCTAGATTTTCATGCTCTTTCCTCCCCTCTATGCTTGAGTGTCTCCAGGGTTCAGCTCTGGAACTCTTTCCACTTTCTGTCAGTGACTTTGCCTGGTTGTATTCTCCTAAATGCTATGTGCAAGACTGCTCATACACTTACTTCTCTGGTTCCATTCCTCCCTTGGGATCCACACTTATATATCCAGTCCCCTACTCTACTTCGTCAGGGGACAAATGTGTATTATGCACCTCTAATTTTACAGGACCAAAACAGGATTTGTGCATTTCCCATAAATCAAAAATGTAAACATCATTCTGTGTTCTTCTCTTATCCTTAGATCTCATAAAAAATGCATAGCAATTCCTTTCAGCTGTAGTTGAAACAATGCCTAACTCTACCGACGTCTCATGATCTCTACTATGTATACCCTTCTTCAAATCCCATCATTCTTTTTTCCTGGGATACAGAAATATTAGCTGACCTTGATTCCATGCTCACCCCCTAAGCTCTATTGTCACATGGCAACCAAAATAAATACAATTTTATACCATCCTCTTGCATAACATTCTTCAATGGTTTTTACCTTTATAATAAAATTTAAACTATCTTCCAAAATTATGAAGTCCTACATGATTTATCCTTAGACATCTCTTCAAACTTTTCTTTTAATTTATTACTTTACAAGACGATCCTATTTTAACTTCTACTATTCTTTCTGTTTTCCATCAGTTTTAATCACAGTGGTCTATTTTTCCTAAATATGCTATTGTCTCAGAACTTTTGGGTCGCTATAGGAAATACCTTAGACTAGGTATCTTTAAGCAATATGAACTTATTTTTCATAGTTCCAAAGGCTAGAAAGTCCAAGATTAAGGGAGTTGGTAGATACAGTGTCTGGTGAGGCCCATTTTCTTGTTCATAAATGGCACCTTCTAGCTGTTTCCTTCCATGGTAGAAAGGGCTAGGCAGCGCTCTGGGGTTGTTTTTATAACTGCGCTGATCCTGTTCAGGAAAGCAGAGATCCCATGGACTAATCACATCTTGAGGGCCTCACTTCCTAATATTATCATATTGGTGATTCCATTTCCACATATTGGAGGGACACAAACATTTAGATCATAACAGCTATACTCTTCCCTTTCACTCATGGGTTTTAAATTTTGTATTCTCTTTTCTTTTTTCTTTTTACCAGGCACACTTTCTTCAACCAAGATTTTTTTGTGTGTCTTATGTTTTTCCCTGATTCTTTATTTATTTTTCTGGGCCTGTGGCGATGTCACATATGCACAAAGTTTCTTGCCTTCAGGCTCCTTTACAATTTGGAGCCTCGAAGAGGCTTTCGGGTGGGGAAAGAGTAGACTGTCAGGCTTTGAAACCACTGGTTGACAGAAAATGATGTCCAGTTGTAACTCTGTAAACTGCTTTCTTATCCTGACCCTTCCTATCAACTCATTCAGCAAATTCTTATTGAACAATTACTGTATACCAGGTTTTGTTCTAAATTTAGAGATAACAGAGTGCAAAAACCAAAACTACTGACCTCTTAAATTGCATACTTAAGTAGGAGGAAATTTACAATAAAATAATAAGTGTATAAGACATATAGTACATCAAATGAGGGGTAAGTGCTATGGAGAAAAATAAAACAGGGAAGAAATATAGAACATTTTGGGTGGAACTAATCATTTTAAATGCATTGGTCAGTGAAAGCTATATTAGAAAGGGACATTTGAATAAGGACTTGAGCTATTTAGGTAAGTAGTGTCAGGAGTTCAGCTTATCTTGAGGGATCTGAATTACCACAGTTGGAGGAGCTGATTAAAGTCACAAGCCCAAAATGAAAATAATCAAGCTCTTAATCATATACTACAAAATCATTTACTCCAGAGGCTAAACCTAGAGAAGGCTCTGTCATCCCCCACTCCTCTGAAACCATGGAAGGACACATAGGTAGAGGCTCAAGTGGATTAGCACAGATGTTGACAGTTTTCTCACCTCATCCTGCAAAGACTCCTGCAGTTTTTTTTGTACTTGGGATCTAGGAAGAAGGAGAGGAGGTGGATGGAGTGGGAAATTCCTGAGTACTGAGTCAGAGTTAGAAAAAATGTCTTTAAAATTCCCCTCCTAACCCCAATGAGGAGTTTTTAACATAGCCACCTGAAGGTCTCAGTTGAAGGATCCAGATAAAAAGACATAGGAATGAAGGTCTCTGGGTTAGGAATGCAAATATGTTTAAAAGCATGGCTCGCCAGAGAGACTGGACTAGACCCTAGCCAGAGACTGCAGCTCCCCTTAAGACTATAATGTGCTGGTTGTGCATCAAGGCTAGTATTGGAGAGAGCAGATTTCCCCATGAGATCTGCCAGGTACTGTCTTTATATTTACTTATGCTGGGCCTGACAAATCGCATATAGATATTTGGGCAACAACCTGGACTCCTCAATGAGAGGGAGAGAGGCAAAAAAGACTGAGGAAACAGCAAGTGAAACTCCCAGAGGGGGAAGCATGGATGGCCTATTAGACTTGGGAGAACTATAGCTTTGACTGTGAAAACATATGAAAAATGATTGCATTATTTTTGGCAAGAAAAATGCCATAATCCCGCTTATATTTTATAAGATAAAGTAGAAAGGCAAGAAGGGCAGAAGTAAAAGTACTAGGTAGAAGGCTAATGAATCATACAAAATTGGGGTTATGTAGTAGAAGTGGTAAAAATAATAAGATTCTCAATATATTTTGATGGTACATCTGAAAAATTTGCTAATGGATTAGATATGGACATGGGGGAGAAAAGGGAGTTGAGATTTTTTTAGTTTGAGAAATTAGAAGAATGGAGTTCCTTGTTACCGAAATGGGTGTGCGTTGTGTATGTGTGCAAGAGTAGGAGTGGGATCTGCAGTTGGATTTTTGATAGCTGTCAGATATTGCAGTGGGATTGATTTGTAGTTTAATAGCTATAAGTGATCCTAGAATGCAGGGAAATGACCCAGACTGAAGACATAAATTTAAAAGTTTCCAGCACATAGTTGGAATGGAATGAAACAAAGAGTATAAGACCATAGAGTGAGTGTGAGTGAAGAGAGAAAACAGGATCTAAGATTGAACTTTGGGGCACACCAATGTGAAGAGATCCCAGAGGTAAGAGTGGCAAGGAGCAGAGTGATATCTAAGGAAACGAGAAACCCAGAAAAGGAGGGGAGAAATGCCAGTGAAGGCAGCATTTGAAAGAATGTGATAGAGATAAGTACTAACTGCTTCTGTGCTCATTAGCCTATTGGAAGGGAGAAATTATAATTTAAACCACAAATTGAAGAATCTTTGCTGTTCAGACTGAGAAATGAAAATGAAGTCTGGGCTTAGTGGCTCACTCCTGTAATCCCAGTTGTTGGGGAGGCTGAGGCAAGAGAATCACTTGAGCTCAGGAGTTCAAGATCAGCCTGGGCTACATAGCTAGACTCCATCTCTAAAAACAATTAATAATTATCCACGTGTGGTGGCATGTGCCTGTAGCACTTTTCATTCATGAGACTGAGGCAGGAGGACGGCCTGAGCCTAGGAGTCTGAGGCTGCAGTGTGCTAAGACTGCACCAATGCATTCCAGCCTAGGTGATGAAGCAAAGGGAGACCCTGTCACTAAAAAAAGTAAATGAATTAATTAAACAACAAAATGGAAACTGTAACAGAATATACAGAAGTGGGTCTTTTACTTCTGTTTTTAGTTTTATGTTATGGGAACAATTACAGCCCATTTGTCAATGAAGATGATCAAGTCGAAAATTTTTAAAAATTGATAATTTTAAAAAATAAAGGTAGAATTTCTGCAGCACTGTCCTTGAATAGGTAAAAAAGATGGATCTAGAACACGAATGAGAAGGTTTTCCTTCAAAGCATCGATAGTTCCTCTAAACTGACAAGTCAAATATGAGGGCTGGAATGCAAGTATGTGAGCATATGCATATGCTTCTCTTTTCTCAGAAGTATGGAGAAAATAAGGCTACCAGTTCAAGTGAGTAAGGGAGAAAAGACTTGAAAGTTTAAGAAAAGATGTACAAAAGTCATTTCAGGCTACCAACTTGACAGATAAAATGTAACAGAAAGGCCAGTTAACATCAAGGGACTACGAAAATTTAATGGTAATGAATGTTAGATGAAATAAACCATAATGGTTGTGTTACTTTCTCTAGCTACAATCAGCTGGGTGGCTGCAGCCAAAAACGTAAACTAAGAGGTACATTTAAACAGAGTTAAAGTTTTTGTACATTAATATTAAAAAATAAGAATGGTATTTTTGACAATCTGCTCCCCTGATTTACTTTCTTCTTTCCTCTACCTCAAAACTAAAATTATCTAGATAATTTAACGTTTAATGTCTTTCAAATAATTTGGATTGGAAAATACAGACCAATTTCCTAGTATAGGAATCCAGATTATCCAATCTATTTAAAGCAACACCAGGGAAGATAACCCCTCTTCTTTGAAGACATCTTATAATATCCAGCTTGAAATATTATGACAAGAAATGTCAAATAACCTTCCCTTAAGACTCACGCTCAGATACTACATCCCCATTTAACTCCCCAGCTGGACCTGCAATTCAAATTTCCGCCATGGTAATTATCACTAGCCAAATAAACTAATCTGTGGAGAGGAAATTTAACACGTTGTTAAATTTTGGTTATATACACACATATGCATGACAGACACACACACACACACACACACACACACACACACACACACACACAATTAAGTTGGCAATGAATTAAAGCCCTGCCCAGGCTATTTCCAAGTCAAAAACCACAGCTACCAAAGCTGCTGCCAGGCCAAGTTAATTACCTGACAAGAAAAATCTGAGATTGGACCAATAGAGCATCATTAGCATTGAGCACCACTGACCCAGAAGGAAGTCAACCCGGGGCAGAAAAATGACAAAACAAAAAATTTTTTTCTTCTCAATGAAAAATAATGTAAATTTCAATTTGTCAAAGTTTGATCCATTGCCCTGAAAAACAACAATAACAAAATTAATTGAAGTGTCCTTTCTATCTGATTCTTCCTTGGGCATAGCCCTCAGGCAATAGCATATTTTTCTCGGATCTTAGCTTTATTAGGAGTCAATGTCAAGGCCAAATTCCACCTAGGATAATAAGTCACACTTGAGCTTCCTCTAACACCATTCTTCTGGAAACTAAGAAAAGTGAATTATCTATCCAGGTTGGGTAAACCCATCTGTATGATTATAAAGCTAGATAAAAACAGAGAAAAGGTTAAATTACTACCAAATTGACTTAAATCAACACGATTATCTATTTCTTTCAGCTTTAATTTTAAAATTTAAGCACAATTTATATATGCATACGCGTGTTTGTGTACTTACAATAATTCTTTCAGAGATGAAACAAAAATGGAACAAGATGCCTTAACTAAAATTATCCCTATGACTTAAAAAAAAAATAGAAGAAAGGGTTTTATTTCAGCCTAACAAATGATGAACAAACAAAAGCTGAACAAACACAGAATGCTATACTATTGTCAAAGGACTCAGCCTTTAATAATTGATAGCTTGGACCCTGTTACTAGCAGAGAACTTTTTTTTTATAAAAAAAGAATACATTAAAAATGAATTATTGACATAATATACATTATACTTTTTAAATAAAAATCTTATTTTTAATTGAAAATTGGCACCTTGCCACTAACTAAACTTGACTTCAAAAGCAACAGCTGTGAAAGCATCTTTTTAGTTCTTAATTACTGTAGTGCGTAAACCAACTTTTTTTTTTTTTTTCCTTTTCATAAGGCACTTGTCTAGCTAAAGATGAGATCAAAGTACAAGATGTGGAAAAAGAAATTATGGCCTAGACCATAAATATGAAATCTAATAAGTGCCACAAGGAGCCTCAAAGTATACCAGACTTTTTTTTTTTTTAATTATATAAAGTCAGATTGTTAAGAATTATGCTGAGCAATTAGAATGAGGTTGAGGACACTTTTGCTCCAACATCTTTTTTCTAAAAGGCTATTACAAAATTGGAAAGAAAAAATGATGTCATGTGAGCTCAATTCTTTCCAGACTACAAGGATACATAAATCACAGGAGAGAGGGAACAAAAAAAGAGAAGACTCCATTTCAATTCTCTTGTCCCTGGCTTTGGGACCGCCTCATATTCTTCTTATATGTTTTATTTAACTGCAATTTGCAGCTCAAAAAGTTTCCTCTATAGTCTTCAGAAACCTCATAAGAAATAACCCAGGGACAAGTTAGGAAATTGTTACTCTGCTCTGTGTAAGTAGAAAACACATCTAGTTAGGTTACAGTTCACTATGGGAAAGGTTCTGGAGAAATCTCTAGGGTGAATTTGAAATATACAAGTAGGCAGTTTTGGGCTAAACTTAATTCAACACAATAGATACCTTCAGTTCAATTTTTTTTTTTTTTTTTTTTTTGAGTTGGAGTCTCACTCTGTCGCCCAGACTGGAGTGCAGTGGCCGCTCCCGGCCACCGCAGCCTCGACCTGCTGGGCTCCGGCGATCCTTCCGCCTCTCCTTCCACCTCAACCTTCCAAGTAGCAGGAACTACAGGCGCGCTACCACGCCCTGCTAATTTTTTGATTTTATTGTAGAGATGAGGTCTCGCTGCCCAGGCGAGTCTCGAACCCGCGGGCTCAGGCAATCCACTCACCTCAGCCTCCCAAAGGCACGGGATTACAGGTAGTTCAATTTTTATACGTTTTTTTCTTACAAGTATTAGACAATATTTTCCAATCCAATCTGAAATGGAGTGAACCCTAAGAAGTAAATGTTTTCTCTTTTATGAATAACCTTGACACTGCATGTAGCATAAAAAAATAAACACACTGAAATATTCTAGTATGAAAACACATTATAACAAAAGTTTTTGAGAATCATTTACTTTCCAGTGAGAATGGGGCTGCTAACAAAGAAATAAAATATAAATATCATTCATTCCATAGAAAGTTCAAAAGGACTATCCTTTGAAGTTTTACATATTTATAATAGCTTAATGTTCATAAATAAACTAGAAAATAGCCGGGCATGGTAGCTTACACCTTTAATTCCAACACTTTGGGAGTCTGAGGTGAGAGAATTACCTGAACCCACAGGTTCGAGACCCGATTGGGCAGCATGGTGACAACTCCTCACTACAATACATAAAAAAAATTAGCCAGGTGTGGTGGCACACACCTGTAGATCCAGCTACTTGGAAGGCTGAAGAGGAAGGATTGCCTGAGCACAGCAGGTCAAGTCTGTGGTGGCCTTAAGCGTGTCACTGCACTCCATCCTGGGTGACAGCGTGAGACTCTGACTCAAAATAAACTACAAAATGAGATTTACATATATGTATATGTAAATCTATATATACTATTTCTATTTCTATTCTACCTGATCTAACCTTAGGCACTATTCCAGATGACAGCATTTTAATTAATTAATTAGTAACAATAATAATGATTACCACTTCTTTTACTTTAAGTTACATGCAACACTGTATTTTAAAACTCTACGTGAAAATCGATAGAATAATTTCTTAGATGAGAGTACTTTTTCCCCTTTATGCGTAACCTTGACACTGCATGTTGCATAAAAAAAGAAAAACACCCTGAAATGTTCTAATATGGAAACACATTATAATGAAAGTATTTGCAATACAAATTCCTAGCATGCTTGCAGTGTTTTAGGAAGCACCTTAGTGAAATGTTTTTGTAAGAGGTTGAAAGTGACACTAACTAGAAGGTAAAAAATAACATGTTATATTATATGAAAGAGGAAGAAGTCCTCCATTTTCCCTTTAAAATAAAGTACCAAGGCAGCTTGGCACAACCAGACTAGCAGCCAAGAACGTTGATGCACCTACAGATATTAGCACTATGAGAAGTAACTAACTGTGAGGATTTCCCTAGGAATTGATTCAGTCATCTTAATTTAGATCAGATAAACAGATGTCAAGAATTTGAAAATATGGGAAAAGGGAGGTGTTATGAAGTTGCTGTAATGACTATGTCTTATTATAAGTACTAATATGCCTCTGTTTTCAGACATTAATGTAAAGCATGGGGAAAAGAAGCATATTAATTGTTATATAAATGCACTGACAAATATTTTATAAAGAAACAAAAATTATTCAGGCTAACATGGTTGTATTTTAAAAAATCAAGACATGCAATATTGCACTTTACTTGTTATAAATGTTGTATAACTGAACAAGTTACACTATGTCTCAGTGTCATTATTATAAAATCAGGTATCTTAATTAAGTGATAGCAATTTATAAAAGAGAAAATCCTAAGACAAGTTAAATTTAACAAAGTTTAATTGAGCAAAGGACAATTCACAAATCAGGCAGCCTCACAACCCAGAGTAAGTTCAGAGATACTCCAGTGCAACTACATGGTAGAAGAGGATTTTTGGAAAGAAAAAGAAAAGTAATTTACCAAAAACAGAATTAAGGTACATAAACAGCCAGATTAGTTACAACTCAGCATTTGCCTTATTTGAACCAGGTTTGAACAGTTGACCACATTTGATTGGCCAAAACGTGGTGATAGGAACAAGAGTAGGTTAGTCTGTTTACATATCTAGTTAGGTTACAGTGCACTATATGAAAGATTATGGAGAAACCTCTATGTCAAACATAAAACATACAAAGAAGTAGTTTGGGGTTAAACTTATTTTAACAAAATAGATACCTTCAGTTTATTTCTTACATACTTTTTTTCACAAGTATAATACAATTTTTTTCCCAATTCAGTATGAAATTAGATGCATCTTAAGAAGTATGCTTTTCTCAGATAATACTAATAAAACATTTAGAAAGACACAATTTTACAAATTAACTCTGTAATGAACTCCAATGTTCCCTTAAATTGTCTAGATAGAAGTAATATAACCAATGAATCTGATCTTGAATTTGGCTTTTTTTCACTGGTCATTTGGTACCTATTGATCTGGTAAAGGATTTAGTTATATGTAGTATGGTACATATACTACCATTTCCATATGAGGAGAAACAAAACATTGACTCTGGATCCAGTGAAAATTCTATTTGAACTTAAAAACTATTTGAATTTTAGTTTCTTTACTGCCTCTTACTAGTTTATGTGACTTTAGACAAATAACTTAATCTGTACTTATCTTAGTTTCCTCATCTAAAAACTAGGGTTAATAATGATATCATAAATTTGTGGAGGCATTAAATTAGATATGTGGAAAGAAATTTAGAACTCTTAAACCATGTCCAAAGCCAGCAGACAAAATAGACTCCTCGTGGCTAACTGAGACCCAAAACAGAACCAGGCTGTCATTACTAGATGAGACAGTGATCACACACTCTGTGTTCTTGGAAAGGAATGTTGTGGTTTCAGAAAGATGTAACTGTATCACAAGACTGCCCTTTCAATAATCAAGTTAAACCAGTTCTTGTTGTCAGTACTAAAATAGACTGCAGGTTCAAGATGCCCTAACTGACCACCAACAGACTACCTGGTGTCAACTAACCAACCACCTAAAACCCACCAATTAGAAGAGACTGGTAATTTGGGGTTGAAAGGTTATCTAATCAAGAATCTTCTTCACTCCCCTGACTCCCTTGCTCTGCCCTGACATTTTCAGCTCTATATTCTCCTATTCTCTGACCCCTCCTCACAGTGCATTTTTATTTTGCACCCAAAGGCTGCATTTTCCCAATCTGTAGACTTTTCGCCTCTACAGATCTCATTGGTCTTTTGTTAACAGAACATAATAGTTAAAGGCTCATTTTATGCTATTTCTCTTCCATGCCTCAACATTTGTAAATGTAAATAAGGTTATATATGTTGTTAATAAATATTAGCAAGAATCTATGATTTTGTGGAAAATAAAGTACATCAGGATCAAATACAGGCTTATTTTAAATTCCCTATATTATTTTTCTCCACTCTGCTACAGTGCAAGTTAACAAGTTATTCAGGAATAGGTATTAAGGGTTTGTGGTCTAAAATCTTCCTTCAAAAAAACAAACCAAAAAAAAAAACAACAAAGTAAATAAAAAAGAAGCCTACTTATTATGATGGCAGAAAATCAGAAACACAAACTGAAAAAAATAAATCTTGATTAAATGTTCAAATATCTGATAATTTAAATTTGGGAACTTTTTTTCTTATCTGAGTGCCAGAACTACTCAATTTCAGAGAATTCTGCTTAATAATCATTCAAATGATTGTTAATCCAAACAGGGATGATCCAAGGGCTTATATATTAAGTCGGCATTATAAAGCAAAAAGATATTCTGGATAAGACTCTCCTAAAGGAATTACTTTATTCTACCTACAGGTAACTGTTAAGTGTTTCTGCAGAGCAGTGCTTAATATTAGAATTTTTTTTCACTTGAGGAAAATGAATACATTGGAGGAAAGGCATTTCTAAGATTCTGGTGTTTGCCTTTCAAATTGTTTACGCCCTGAAATACTGAATTGAGATGCTTTCCAACTGTTGTACAAATATATAACCAAACCATTCCACCTTCACTCTCAAGTTGTCAGATGAGTAGGTAAATATGTAAGACTGTGATGATGAGAGTTTGTATCCCTAACACATTCTTCCCCAGGTTAACTTGCTGGGTTAATTCATCCCTAGGTACTCATTCTTAACTTTCTTTAATTAGCAATTGAGAGGTTTTTCAACAGACAGGCATGTGGCAGATACCCTAAAGACAACAAAAGGGGAAAAGTTAACAAGAGGTTCTGAGGCACTGCGACAAGGGTGACAAGGTTTGTTAAGCACGAATAAAGGGAATGAGCATTGCAGGAGGTATTATGGATTGGCAGCCTTTTCAAAAAGGTCAGCAGCTTCCTTTTATAATTGCTTCCATTCATTTCAATACAGTTTGCTAGAACACTCTAAGGCCAGAAGCTGTCTAAAGACAGGCTGGTAACCTCCCTTTCTGTTAGCAGTCTTTCTTTTATTCAAAATAACTTTTCCTTTAGCATGTCTAAAAAAATCACATGTAAAGAAATCATATTTTTAAAACTTGGGTTAAAATTATCTTTTAAATTTCTAGTAAATTTTGTATGTTTCACTTGAGAAAAACAGATGACTTTGGTCCACAGTGAAAATTCACTTTTATTTTTAAATATATAATTAAGCATATAAAACACTTTTGGGCAGCAGCACAAATAGCTTGGCTTGGAACATAAAAGTAACTGAATATTAAATATAAAGATTTAAAACCCATGTAACTTCCTGATGCTTTTTCTCTTCACATTCTCCTTTATGTCTCTGGCTTGCTTTTGTTTGTTTTCTTCTTATTTAACAAACCCGTTCAATTTAAGTTAATCTCAGACTGAGTTACCAAGAGCAATTTCTAATGCAGAATTCTTAAATTTTTTTAACATAATTGAAATGCTTCTTTAAAATATGTTTGCCTACTTTCACTATCCCAAATTTAGGTTCAGTGGTTCTAGAATGGGGGACCAGGAAATCTGCATTTATACAAGTATCCTGTCCTCTAGATGATTTGATGAGAAGCTTCGTAAACAATTAGAAATACAATGTATAGAACCCCAAAAGACCAGGAGAAAAAGTCAATTTGAAAGGAATAATAGAGTTCATTCTCTGGAAATTCCTAAGGTAATAATATTTAGATACAATTGCACATTAATTTCATTTTTGGTAAATTTTATCTAAATCATCATGGTACAATTTGAACAATTCTACTAGTCCTGGAAATGTTCACTGAGACAATTATACATATATAATTGTAAATGTAGACAGTACATAGTACAGTCAATAATATATAGTACAGTCTTATAGGAAAGTAATTAAAAACTAAACCAGACTTATCCTGAATACAATTCTGTTTTCCTCAGCAATTTTCTACAAAAATAGAAAACAATACCAATCAGAAGATAACACTTTTACAAACCATACATTTAGGAGTATTTCTGAGTAGTGTACACTTTGCCCCACTCCACTTTCTCCTGTTGCACCTGGCTATCCCAACACATATCTCTTTTGCAATAATTTTATTATTTGTATATTCTTACCTGAAAGGAAATTACTAGGGCTAACCTCCCACAGTCACAGACTTCCATAAGGTGTTAGCACTGTTGGGAGAAGTAAGACATACTCTTCCCCTTTCCACCCATAGACACAACCAGGAGTCGGTCATGTGACTTAATCTCAGTCAATCAAAACTCCTGAAAAGTTGAATCTTGCTGTAGGGGTAGAGGGACACTTGGAGGTCAGATTTTAAGAAACAACCTAGATGGTGTGCAAACCATATGATTCCTGACACATGCCCTCATATGGTTCCTGCTGCTCACACTACAGAGCTCCTTTGGTTTCTGCCAATTTTCCAAACATGGTTTATTAGTTTTCTGCCGATTTTCTGACCCCAAATTCACTTGCAATGATTCTCTTATTGCCTAAAAGTACTCAGGGTTTCCATGTTACTCTTAACCATGAAACCAGAATAAAACACTTTATTTCACTGATTTTTTTAAATGATAAAGATATGTCTGGTAATGAACACAGATTTGTATACAATTCAGAGAGTAGTCATTATTACGTCATCAATGATACACTAAAAAGACATTGCAAGTTAAAACTAATATTATAAAAGAAATGTGAAGCCAGGCTGGGTGGCTCAGCCTGTAATCCTGTGCTTTGGGAGCCCTAGGTGAGTGGATTGCCTGAACCCACAGGTTTGAGACCCGCCTGGGCTACTTGGAGAGACCTCATCTCTACAATAAATCAAAAATTAGCCGGGCGTGGTAGCTCGTACCTGTAGTTCCAGCTACTTGGAAGGCTGAGGCAGAAGGATCGCCGGAGCCCAGCAGCTCGAGGCTGCATTGGCCAGGAGAAGCTGCTGCACTCCAGTATGGGTGACAGAATGAGACTCCAACTCAAAAAAAAAAAAAAAAAGAAAAAGAAACTAAATCTAAATAAACAAACAAGAAAATGAAGGTTGCTGCAATTCTAGCTAATATGCTGCCATTTACTGGCCACATATATGACTGTGGTGTCATGCCATTAGAATTGGTGGATTAGCTAGTTAAAATAGCTCAGCTATCATCTATTTGTTATGATTGAATAGGTAAATACCTCTCATTAAAATATTCATTCAATTATGATTAATCTCATGTCATGGGAAACTTTTGCTGTTATATCATGCCATGATGGTAATTTGACAGCCAGTGTCACTCCTATTGGCTATTTTATAATGGTAAATATTGGAAACTTCTAATAATGGCAGTGAAATGGAGCTCTATCATTGTAAACTGAGGACATTGCAATAGATATGATAAGAAAAGGTAATTGAACACAAACATGCCGGATTTCATTTCTAACTTGTTGCCTACCTGATTTAAGATAAATAAAATAAAATACAACTCTGTTACACATACTTCTATGAGCTTATACATAAAGGTATCCAAGCAATATGCTGAATACATGCCTGAATGAATAAATACTTCTCTGGAATCAGAAAAAAATATAATTACCTCTCTGATTATCATAGTCATCTGTATATTATTCATGAAACATTTCTAAGCATTTCCTTTTCCAGACAACTGTGAGACTTTCATTATTTTATCCCCTTTGGGGTTAGATATGACCACATGACTTGATTTAGCCAATGAAATATGAAAAGGTGTGTCACTTCTGATGCAAACTTTTAAAGAATACACTATTTTAAAAAATCATCGTTATTGCTATGGTGATTGAAGAATAACATATTGAGATAAAGCTTTACTCAATGAAATTCCTGAATGCTATTATACAGTGAGAAATCTGCAGCTTATCAACAGCAAACAAGAATATTGAACAAGAAATGATATATAATTTGGATAATGTTACTGTAGCATAACATAGCTATTGTTAGTGGTACATTGGATTATATGACGTTTCAATGAAATAATCAAGGTAAGAATGCATTAATAGAAAAGTTTTATATGGATACTCTTAATTTTACCTTCATAATAGCTTTTTCAGAATTAGTGAATGTAAAGAAATTTAATAACAAAACTGACACATATAGTTTGGCAGAACTCATTCTAAAAGAAATCAAGAAATAGTCCAAGAAATGACTAAAGTAAATAATGGGAGAGAACAAAGGTAGTCTGTAATTTTTTTAAATATAATTTTCTTAAATATAATTCTCAAATATATTTGTGATTAAGGGGGCATTGACATATGTGTTATTAATAAAAAATGGAAGAGATGAGTTAATATTATCACTATCGTTTTATTAAGTTCTATTTTCAACAGTATATAGCATCATAAAATGTGTTGAGAAATACATACAAATAGTTTTTAAAAATGTAATCCTGGCTGTGCTCGGTGGTTCAGCCTGTAATCTCAGCAGTTCAGGAGGCCGAGGCAAGTGGACTGCCTGAGTCAGAGGGTTTGAGACCAGCCCAGGCCAATTGGTGAGATAAAATAAAATAAAATAAAATAAAATAAAAGCCGGGTGTGGTAGCGCACCTGTAGTTCCAGCTACTTGGAAGGCTGAGGCAGAAGGATCGCTGGAGCCCAGCAGGTTGAGGCTAGGATGACCGGCTTGGCCACTGCACTCCAGTCTGGGCAACAGAGTGAGACTCCAACTCAAAAAAATGATAATAAAATAAAAAATAAAAATGCAATCTCACTGGATAAGCACTTAAGATCACTTACCTCTTAGATAATTATAGTAGATCATGTCTGAATTGAGCAGAGAATAAATATATTTGAAAAGTCACAGCTGATAGCATTTAAACAAGAAGAGTTTAGTCCAGCAATCAAGTTATCACAAAACAAGAATAGATTTGAACTGAAAAATGTGTATGGAGGTATTTAAGATATTGTAGACAAAGTTTCTTGGACAATTGTCTTACTGTGGAAGATTGTTTTTAATAGTATGTATTTGTGTTTGATGTAAAAGATCTTAAAGTAAAAAATAAACTTGAAAGCATTTTAGTCCAGTTAGAATTTAATGAGTGCATTCATTATGCAATAAAATGACAATTACTAGTTTTGAGTTTCTACAGTCACCATATTTTGTAGTAATTGCCTTGCATATATTATAACAACTTCATAAATACACGAGGTGTGTATTATTATTCTCAAGTTGTAAAACAAAAAACTGGACCTCAAAAAATTTAGGTAAGTAGACCAAGGTTATGCCTTTCTAAAATCTCAAGACCAAGATTTGAAATAAAGTAAATTCAATCCCAAATTTGACATTCTGTAAGTCCACTCAGTCTAACTATTTTATCATCCACTTTGTGTTTGAACAACTCAAGTAATAGGAAGTTTACAGTCTCACAAACAATATATTCTGTCTGCAGAAAACTGATAAAAAAAAAGTTACTCCTTACATTGACTTGAATCTTGCCTGTCTTAAAATGCCTCACATAAAGGCTAGAGGTACCACTCACATTGACTCTAATTCACTACACATGGAAGACTTCAAATATTTGAATATACTTTTAATATCTGAGCCAAATCTTCTCTTCTCTAGGATAAACCTTTAGAATTGCTTCATAAGACTAGACTAATAGTTCATCAAAAACCCTACAACTCTTTTATAAAAATGCACTTGTTTTTCTTTGTACTCTTAAATTTTCTGAACTAAATAAAAATATTTCTCACCACTGCTCTTTAATAGTCTTAAAAAAATAAATTAATATAATTTTTTCAGATTTGGCCTGATCAGTGCCCTACAATTGTTATGCCTATTGGTGTTACATTTGCACAATACAGCATTATCTAAAACCAAGAGAAAGTATCTATTCGTGGCCAGGGCCATAGATACTTCTCTCGTTCTTCTTTGTTAATCCTATGCCTCTCTACTTTTAACAAAAAACAAAAAGAAAACAAAAACAACAAGGAAACCTGTGTGGCAGAAGAGTAAATTCCCAGAAAATTCAAAAACGTTTCAGGAAAAAAAATTATATCAGCAACTTTTGAATTTCAATTTATTTCCTTTTATGTTTTTTAGAGACAGGGTCTCACTCTTTTTCCCAGGCTGGAGTGCATTGGCACAATCTTGGCTCACTGCAGCCTTGGCTTCCTGGCTTCAAGTAAGTAATCTTCCAGTCTTGGCACCCTGGAGTAGATTGGATTGCAGGTGTGTACTGCAAAGCTCAGGTATTTTTAATAGTGAAACAAAATCTTACTATATTGCTTAGGCTTGTCTCAAACTCCTGGGCTCAATTGATCTTCCTGCCTTGGCATCCAGAATAGTTGGGATTATAGGTGTGAGTCACCATGACCAGCCAGATGAGAATTATTTTGTCATTCTAATCATCAATATTTTCTTCCTAAAAATTATGGCAGAGGAAAAAGTATAATATTCTGTGATAGTGTATCCAGGATTATCTTTCTCATCATCCCCCCTCAAAAAAAAAAAAAAAAAAAAGAAATCTTCTGTTCTTTATGTGTTTTTTTCATTCTCTAATTCAAAAGTAGTATTTCCTTACTCTCATGTATCTTCCATAAGGATTTTTGTCTCCCCATTATCAAAACATACTCTCACCAATAGAACTAAACTTCTTCAAGAGTTTGATAGCATTTGGATAACAATTGCTCTTCATTGTTATTAACATACCATCAATCATCAAAATCTGATGTTGAAAGATTAACATTTTATCTGGATCACAGAAAGCAACAATTGAGTGAGTTGAGGGACTTATCTGAAAGGAAACAATCTTTCTTTTTTTTAAATTACTTATTTATTTTTTATTATGAAGTTGTGGGGTACAGTTAAGGGTTAGGTATACAATTGCGTTTCATTCAGGCACCCTGTTGATATGGGGTGTTTCCCCATTCCCAGACAGATATTTGCTGCTGTTAATCCCATCTCCCTCCCCCCACCAAGTTTCCCAGTACTGTCAGTCATTTTCGTATAGTATTGCATTGGATGTTTAAGGTTCATTATATGAGTGAGAACATGTGATACTAGGATCTTTGTTTCTGTGAGAGGTCACTCAGTATTATAGACTCTAGTTCCATCCAGGTTGCTGCGAAATTCATGATTTTGTTCTTTTTTATGACTGCGTAGTATTCCATCATGTATATGTACCACATTTTTTAAACCAGTACTCTTTTGATGGGCAGCATGGTTGTTTCCAGGTTCTTGCTATTGTGAACAACACTGCGATAAACATGCATGTGCAGGTATCTTTTTTATAGATTGATTTGTGTTCTTCAGGATATATTCCCAGTAGGGGGATTGCGGGGTCATATGGGATGTTGGTATTTAGAGTTTTTAGGAATCGCCACACTGCTTTCCACAGAGGTTGCACTAGTTTACACTCCCACCAACAGTGTAGAAGTATTCCCTTTTCACCACACCCTCTCCAGTAGCTATTATTTTTTGACTTGTTGATAATTGCCATTCTGACTGGGGTTAGGTGGTATCTCAGTGTGGTTTTGATTTGCATCTCCCTGATGATTAGTGAGGTTGAACATTTCTTCATGTGTTTGTTGGCTGCTCGGATGTCTTCTTTTGTGAAGTGTCTGTTCATATCTTTTGCCCATTTTATAATGGGGTTGTTTGTTTTTTCTTTTCAGCACGTTTGAGTTCCTTGTAGATACAAGATGTTAAGCCTTTGTCAGAACTGATGTTGAAATACCTTCAGTAGGATTGGTATCAGCTCCTCCTTAAATGTCATGTAGAATTCTGCTGGAAAGCCATCTGGACCAGGGCTTTTTTTGTAGGAAGTTTTCTTATTACGTTATTGGTTTATTTAGGGTCTCAATTTCTTCTTGTTCCAACTTAGGTAGGTTGTGTGATGTCAGAAAGTCCTCCATTTCCTTAAGGTTTTCAAGTTTGTTTCCATACAAGTGTACGTAGTAGTCTCTAATGATCTTTTGTATTTCTTCAGGTCAGATGTGACTTCAACTTTTGTGTTTCTGATGTGCTTATTGGTTTTTTTCTCGTTTTTCTTGGTCAGTCTAGCT
>NW_007251288.1:68820-70558 GCF_000164805.1 Carlito syrichta
CATGGTAGAATTTCAGTCCTTTGAAATTTGCTATACTTGATTTGTGTCCAATATGTGGTCGATCTAGAATATGTTCCATGTGGTGATGAGTAGAATGTGTATTCTGTTGTCTTTGGATGGAGTGTTCTGTAGGTATCAATTAAGTTCATTTGGTCCAGAGCCTCATTGAGGTTCCATATCTCCTTGCTGATTTTTTGTCCTGATGATCTGTGTAGGGTTGTGAGTGGTGTATTAAAGTCCCCAGTTATTATGGTGTTAGAGTCAATGTCTTTCTTTAGTTTTCCTAGAAGTTACTTTATGAATGTTGGCGCACCTATGTTGGGTGCATATATGTTTAGGATAGATATTTCTTGTTGATGGAGTGAACCTTTTATCATTATGTAGTGGCCCTCTGTATCTTTTTAAATTTTTGATAGCTTAAATGGTATTTTGTCTGAAATTAGGATCGCGACTCCTCCTTTCTTTTGTGTTCCATTCACCCGAAAATTTGTTTCCCATCCTCTTACTTTGAGTCTGTGTATGTCCTTTCTAGTGAGATGGGTCTCTTGAAGGCAGTATATTGTTGCCTGGTGATATTTTATCCATTTTGTCATTCTACGTCTTTTCAGTGGTGCGTTTAGTCCATTCACATTCAGACTAATTATTGAAATGTGAGAGTTCGTCCCTATCATGGAGTTCTTATTGAGTTGTTGTTCTTCCACTTGGTTTTTTCTCTTTTTTTTTTTTTTGTCTTTCTTTTGGTTTTGGGGTTGGTTCGTGTATATTTTATTCCTTTCCCTGTACTCTTGTGAAGAACGTTGTTCTTTTTTCCTTTTCTTCTGTGTTTAGTACTTTCTTAAGTGTTTCATGTAGAGATGGTTTGGTATCAGCATAAGTTCTTAGGGATTGGATATCTGGGAAAGATTTTAATTCTCCCTCACTGATGAAGCTTAGCTTGGCTGGGTAGGTTATTCTTGGTTGAAATTGTTTATCTTTTAGGACTTTGAAGATAGGACTCCAAGCTCTCCTAGCCTGCAGGGTTTCTGTAGATAAGTCTGCTGCTATTCTGATTGGTCTTCCATGGTAGGTGATCTGGCCTTTTTCTGTTGCTTCCTTTAGGATTTTTTTCTTTTGTGCCTACTTTATTTAGGCAAATTATTATGTGTCTAGGAGTTGGTCTTCTCATTTGTTGTCTTGCAGGGGTTCTCTGAATCTCTTGTGTTTGAATTTTTGCATCACTGATTAGATAAGGGAAGTTTTCTTGAATGATCTCATGGAAAGTTTGTTCCAATGTGGTCTCTGTTTCTCTTTCTGCCTCAGGGAGTCCGATTATTCTTAAGTTAGGCCTCTTGAGGTAGTCACTCATCTCTTGAAGGTTTTGTTCTGTCTTTTTGAGCTTATTTTCTGTGTTTTTAAGAGTTTCAGTTATTTCTATATTTTGGTCCTCAAGCTCTGAGATTCTTTCTTCTGCTTGGGTAATTCTGCTTTCCATGCTTATCAGTTTGTTATTTATTTCATTCACAGTATTCTTTATTACTGTTATCTCAGATATCAGCTCCTTCCTAGTTTCTTCTTGTGTCTCCTCAATTCTTTTTAATCTCTTCATTATTGTTTTGATAGCTACATTTGCAGTTTGAGACCCTTCATTCTGGGGGCTTTTCATTGTTTGCATTCCAAAGTCAGTTTTCTCAGTGTCTGCTCTCCCAGGAGTCTGGGAGAGACCCATACTCTTCTTTTGGTTTTTCTTCATTTCTGTAGG
>NW_007251289.1:0-699 GCF_000164805.1 Carlito syrichta
GACCTGCTGGACTCCAGCGATCCTTCCGCTTCAGCCTTCCAAGTAGCTGGAACTACAGGCATGCACTATCACGCCTGGCTGATTTTTTGATTTATTGTAGAGATGAGGCCTTGCCAAGTTGCCCAGGCGGGTCTCAAACCCGTGGGCTCAGCAATCCACTCACCTCGACCTCCCAAAGCGCGGGATTACAGGCTGAGCCACCAAGCCTGGCTAGCTTCATCTGTATTTACAGCCACTCCCTATCGTTCATACGACCGTCTGAGCTCTGTCTCCCGTCTGAGCTCCGTCTTCCGTCAGATCAGAGGCGGCATTCGGTTCTCATAGGAGCGCGAATCCCATTGTGGACTGCACATGCGAGAGGTCTAGGCTGCAGCTCTTTTTGAGAATCTAATGCCTGATAGTCTGAGGTGGAGCTGAGGTGGTGATGCTGGCGCTGGGGAGCTGCTGCAAATACACACGAACACAGCAGTGAGGATGGACTGCACAGAGACCACAGCAAATCAATTGCTTGCAGACTCATATCAAAATAACTTCATCATCATAATAATTTCACTTTATACTGCAATGTAATCATAGAAATAAAGTGAGCCGAGCTCGGTGGATCCGCCTGTAATCCCACGCCTTTGGGAGGCTGAGGTGAGTGGATTGCCTGAGCTCGCAGGTTCAAGACCCGCCTGGGCAGCGAGACCTCATCTCTAC
>NW_007251289.1:719-4499 GCF_000164805.1 Carlito syrichta
ACTCCAACTCAAAAAAAAAAAAAGAACAAAACCACAAAATCATCTTAAAAATATATAGAAGCTTTAAAAAAAAAATCCAACACTGTTTTATGATAAATCACTCAACAAACTAGAAATAGATGATATCTGCCTCAACCTGATAACGGGCATCTATGAAAAATCACAGCTAACATCATACTTTTTTTTTTTTTGAATTGGAGTCTCACTCTTTTGCCCAGACTGAAGTGCAGTGGCCGCTCCGGCCACCGCAGCCTTGACCTGCTGGACTCTGGCGATCCTTCCACCTCAGCCCTCCAAGTAGCTGGAACTACAGGCGTGCACTACTATGCCCAGCTAATTTTTTGGTTTATTGTAGAGATGAGGCGTTGCCAAGTTGCCCAGTTGGGTCTCAAACCTGTGGGCTCAGGCAATCCACTCACCTCGGCCTCCCAAAGCGCGGGATTACAGGCTGAACCACCGAGCCTGGCTAGCTTCATCTGTATTTACAGCCGCTCCCCATCGCTCATACGACCGTCTGAGCTCTGTCTGCCATCAGATCAGAGGCGGCATTCGATTCTCATAGAAGCACAAATCCCATTGTGGACTGCACATGCGAGAGGTCTAGGCTGCAGCTCTTTTTGAGAATCTAATGCCTGATGGTCTGAGGTGGAACTGAGGTGGTGATGCTGGTGCTGGGGAGTGGCTGCAAATACACACGAACACAGCAGTGAGGTTGGACTGCACAGAGACCATAGTAAATCAATTGCTTGCAGACTCATATCAAAATGATACCTTCATCATAATAATAATTTCACTTTATACTGCAATGTAATAATGGAAATAAAGTGCACAATAAATGTAAAGCACTCGAATCATCCCGAAACCATTCCCCCCATCCCCTGTCTTTCACAAAACCAGTCTCTGAGGCCAAAAAGGTTGGGGACTGCTGCTTTAGGGGACACAGATAGTTTTGGGTTACATGAAGGCATGGCCTAGTGATGAAGCAGACTGGGCTTTAAGCGTTCCCACCGCTCCCATGTGTGCACATCATACCCGATAGTCCATCTGGACTTCTGTCATCACCATGATAAGAATGTACCCAGGTTAGCCCGCCAGCCCCAGGAGGAGGACCTTGATTCTAGCCCCCCAGCTGACCCCCAGTTGTGTGACCGAGTCCAGCCAAGAACAACAGAGCTTTCTGGCCAAGTGCAGCTTTAAGGCAGGGTCATTGGCTACAGAGCATTTCTGGAGCAAAAGCTAACAGGGACAGTGGGCATCTGTTCTGTTCTAGTTACTCCTCTCACACTTCCAGCCCCAAGCCCTCCCCCTGCTGGCCTGCGTGAGGCATGTCCCCAAAGAGGGAAAAGGCAGGCAGGAATTGCTGGTGGGCCCAGGCGCCCAACTCAGCAAGGCCGAGTCATCAGCAAGATGGGAAGGGTCAACTGGAGGCATCTCCCCACTAGGACCCCCAAGGTGTCTTCGAAAACAAAGTGTATGGGGTCAAGATAACTGAAAAAGCGTCGAGAGCAGAAATGGCCAACGTGTGTCCCAGAGCTGTTAACAAAACACGCCCTGTGCTCTGGGGAAGGAGAGGAAAGAGGTGGAACACACCAAGACCTGCGGCTGCTCTGTGAGCTTGGGATCTTCCTCAGGAAAAAGCATAACAAAGCTGGATGTGGTGTCATGCACCTGTAGTCCCAGCTACTCAGGAGGCTGAGATGGGAGGATCATTTGAATCCAGGAGGTTAAGGCCAGCCTGGGCAACACAGCAAGACTCCACCTCAAAAAGAAAAAAAAATTAACCAAAAATTTATTTTTAGTTTAAAAATAACATAATGGGCAGGAGTGTGGATTCCAGCCAGACGATCTGAATTTGAATCCTGCTTCTACCATCAAAAACCTTGGCCATTGACTCCATGCCTCGGTTTCTTCGTCTGTGAAGTGGGGACAGTAGCTGCCTCCACCTCATAGGGTTATGGTGAGACTTAAATGGGCAATATATGAAATGCTTCCAATCATACCTGACTCATAACAAATGCTATGGGGTTTATGTTAAGGGGTTTATGTTTAGATGATGACATTAAAAAGGTGCTTGAGACTTCCTGGAACAAAGCAAATGCTCAATAAATACAGACGCTTCTCTCCTGGTGTATCAGTCATGTATTGCTACATTAACGAATCACCCCAAGCATGCAGCTTAGAACAGCAATAATGTCTCACGGTTCTTCTGGGTCACAAATTTGTGGTTGGCTAACTGAGGAATTCTGGCCTCTCAGGAGGCTGCAGCCAAGATGCCGGCCAGGGCTGGAGTCTCTGCAGGCTTGCCTGGGGCTAGGCCCCCCAGGATGCAGGACTGGCAAGTTCAAGCTGGCTGTTGCAGAAAGCGTCAGATCCCTGCCCCGCTGGCTCCTCTGTAGGGCTGCTTACCCGCCCTCCACAGCGTGGAGGCTGCCCCCAGAGCGAGTGAACTCAGAGAAAGCAAGGCGAACGCCACGATGTCTGTCATGACCCGCGTAAGGTGTTGGTCATGATAATAACCGTTCATTCAGCCTTTAGGACGGTAGGTGGCTTCCACTATCATTTCCATCATAGTCTATGGTTCGCGCAGATCAGTATCAGCCAGTGTGGAAGAGGACTGCTTAGAGGCGTGAACCCAGGCCCATCTGAGAGGCTGCAGGCCACCCGCGTCAGCAACCAGCACCAGGACATAGCCAACGCACTTCTCTGCAAGACCATTCGTTGCCTTTGCGGAATTCTTTAATCACCTGACAGCCATCAGCCTTTCTTCCTTCCCTCTTTTTTCTTTCTTCTTTTTTTCCTTCCTTTTTTCTTTTCTTCCTTCTTCTGTCCTTCCTTTCTTGCTTTCCAAGAGCTTTTCTTCTGATTATAAAGGTAATGTGTTGCAGGGAATACAAAAAAGTATAAAGAATTATCAAGCTGCTTGCAATTTCAGTCATTCAATATTAATTCCAGTGGACGATTCCACATTTTACTGCAAAATTTTACGTACCTTTTATAAAATTTCATTACATTGCATATCCAGTTTTATACCTGGCTTTTTGCACTTGGAATTGTATTATGATCACTGCCCGGTGTGATTAGATGTTCATAACAGTAACCGTTAGTTACACATTTCGGAACGTTCCAGGCACTTTACAGATTTCTTTTAAGTCTTGCAAAAATCCTAGGAGCAGGCACTTTTAAGGTTCCGGTTTTATGGATGAAGAAACTGAGACTCAAAGAAGTTGCATAAGTAGCCTAGGATCCACAGGAAATAAGTGGCACAGTCAAGACTCCAATTCAGGTCTGGTGGCATCTACTGATCCCTAATGGCTGCAGGATGTTTCACTGTGTAGCTGTGGTGAAATTTACTCTAAAAAGTCTCCCATTCTTGGGTAATTTTTGGTTTTCTTTTCTTTTCTTTTTTTTTTTTAAGAAAGCAGGATTTATTGAGAGGATAGAAAAGCTCCCACAGTGGGAGGGGACCCAGAGGGGTTGCCCTCATTTTTCAATAGAAACAGCACTCTAATGCACATCCTTTGGCATACTTCTTTGCCTACCCAGGCCTCAATCTTTTTTTAAAAATCTGTAAATACATCCCTGTATATAGTCATTTCACGCCTTGGAGGAGATATGTCCTTCAGGGCTGGCTTAAACTCCCAAAAAGGCAGCCACTGGTGTAGAGCACTGAAAAAGCTCACAGGGAAGTTGGGGTTGATCTAAGCCCTCAGAGCTGTCAGGGGCATGTGTCCTCTCCAGCCTTCTGGTTCACTTTCTCCATGTTAGCGTCATCCCTTCGTC
>NW_007251290.1:0-351 GCF_000164805.1 Carlito syrichta
GGGTGGAAGGATCACTGGAGCCCAGCAGGTCGAGGCTGTGGTGGCCAGGAGTGGCCACTGCACTCCAGTCTGGGCGACAGAGTGAGACTCCAACTCAAAAAAAAAGAAAAAAACAGATGGCAAATTTAAACCCAAATGTATCAGTAATGCAATTTTACATGCAAATAGTATAAATGTTTTACTTAAAAGACAGAGACTGTGGAACGGAATTAAAATATAAAACCAGCCGGGCTTGGTGGCTTAGCCTGTAATCCTGTGCCTTTGGGAGGCTGAGGTGAGTGGATTGCCTGGGCCCACGGGTTCGAGACCTGCCTGGGCAGCGAGATCTCATCTCTACAATAAATCAAAAAA
>NW_007251290.1:471-22707 GCF_000164805.1 Carlito syrichta
AAAAATCAGCCAGGCGTGGTAGCGCATGCCTGTAGTTCCAGCTACTTGGAAGGCTGAGGTGGAAGGATCACCAGAGCCCAGCAGATCAAGGTTGCAGTGGCTGTGAGCAGCCACTGCACTCCAGTCTGGGTGACACAGTGAGACTCCAACTCAAAAAATATATATACATATATAAAACCACAATATATACAATTACCCAAAGACATTTAAAACATGAAGGTGCAAAAAATTTGAAAGTTAAAGGATAAAAAAATACATACCAAGCACATTTTAATATCTATAAAAGCTTTGCAACTCTTTTTGTTCATCAAAGAGTTAACAATTCTTTTTCTTTTCTTTTCTGTCTTTTTCTTTTTCCTTCTTTCTTTCTTTCTTTCTTTCTTTCTTTCTTTCTTTTAGTTGGGGCCTCATTGTGTCACCTAGGCTGGAGCATACTGGCACAATCTCAGCTACTGTAGTCTTTATCTCCTGGGTTCAGGTAAGTCTTCTACCTCAACCTCCTGAGTAACTGAGACTACAGGTGTGCACCACCATGTCGTGCTCCGTTTTTATTTTTTGTAGAGACGATCTTGCTATGTTGCTCAGGCTGGTCTCAAACTCATGGGCTCAAGCAATCCTCTCACCTTGGCCTCCCAAAGTGCTAGGATTACAGGTGTGAGCCACTGCACCCAGTCCAAAGAGTTAACAGTTATAAATTCACATGCACCTAACAACTAGCGAAAATGTAGTTCTATTTATTTGTGCCTTTATACGGCACAAATAAATAGAACTACAAGGAGAAGTAGACAAATCTAAAATCATTTGGAGAAATTGACTAATTAAGAAGAATAAACATGTCAAGAAAGCACAATAGAAATTTAAAATAATTTTGAATGAATAAAAATGCAAATGTGTAGGAATTCTAGGCATGTTTTGTTAGATTTATTTCTAGTTTTTTAAAACATTTTTTGGTATCACTTGAAATACAACTGTTTCTTAAATATTTTCCAATGATATGCTGCTAGTATATGAGAATATATTGGATATTAATCTTACATCTTCTGACTTTGCTAAATTTATGTATCAGTTCTGGTAGTAGGTATGACTGTTGAATGTTTATTTAAACTCCTACCAGACAATGCTATAATTTATACTTTCAAGTGTCTTACCCATTTTAAATAATTTAAGAGAGAAAAAAGTTATCTTTCATATTTACCTATTTTTTTGAAAGTAGGATTTATTGAAAAGAAAGAAAATCTCCCAAGTGGGAGGGGACCCACAAGAGGGTTACTATATATTTACCTATTATTTACCCTTTATATTGTTTTCCCTTCATTCCTACATTTCTAATTTCCCAATAGTATCATTTTCCTTCATCCCAGAAAAAATTCCATTAATATGTCTTATAGAGCAAGTCTACTGGAAATGAATTCTAGTAATTTTCTTCATCTGAGAATGTCTGTGTCCCCTCTTTATTTCTGAAGGATTATATTGTTGTGTATAGAACTATGGCTTGAAAGTTCTTTCTTTTCAGCACTTAAAGGAGTTGCTCCACTATCTACTGGTCTCCATGATTTCCAATGAGAAATTTGCAGTCATTTAAATCATGATCCTTTGTATATAACATGTCACTCATCTCTTGCTGTTTTCAAGATTTTTTCCTTATCTATGGTTATATGTCTAGTCATATTTTTCTTTCACTTTTATCCAGTGTGCTTATTGAATTTTAAGAAATGTAAACATATGTCTTTGCAAGATTGAGAATTCTTTTCTCAAATATCTTTTTTACATATCTTTTTCAAATATATTTTTTCAAATATCTTTTTCTCCTAATGTCTTGCTCCTCTCCTCTAAAACTTCAATCTTGGGTGCTGTCTCGCAGCTTTATACACTCTGTTAATATTTTTTAAATTATCTAAGTTCTTTAAATTGAATAATTTGCATTTATCTATTTTCAGTTCACTGACTCTTTCCTCTGTCATATTTATTCTATTATTGAACCCACTGAGGAAGTCTTTTTTATTTAACGTATTGTGTTTTTAATTTCTAAACTTTGCATTTTGGTTCTTTTCTATAATTTCTATTTCTTCCCTTAGAATTCCCACCTTTCCATTCATTTCAAGTGCATTTTTCTTTATCTTATCAATATCTGAGTCCTTTCAGATTTGGTATCTGTCAATTGCCTTTATTCCTTGGAAGAGTATTCTATTTTTCTCATTGTTTGTATATTGAGTCCTTTGGTACTGAATATTGTTAATGTTAAAATGTAAAAATCTGGATTGCATTTTGTTTTTGACTTAAAAGTTAATTATGTTCACACCATAATTTCTGTCTCACCTTCTAAGGGAAGTGGTTCAAATTCAAATCTTCTGTGATAGTTTGGGTGTGTCCCATACATACACACAGAGTCTAGTAATCAGACAGAGACTTGTACAGATGGTTCAAATTTCAGTTGAGTTTTCTAAGCTTTGACATCTTGGTCTGTGCTTGTCTAGTGCATATGTCATTCAGGAGTTAGACCTGTTCAGATGGTTCTAACCTCAGTCAGTCCTCTGGGCCTTTGGTAGGATGGTTTAAGTCTGTGCCATACATGCATTGTTTAGAAATTAGGTTGAGGTTTGTACAAGTTCATGAATAGAACTGAAGGGCTTCTCTGGCTCTCTCTTCTGGGATTCCCCCACACTCTCCAGTCCACATGTTCCACTCTTTCTGGCTCCTCAGGACAGAAAGTTGGGGTTGCTACTTCAGTGTCGTCTACCTATACCACTGTGCCAATACATCACAGGGGCCTACCCTGGGAGAAAAGAGAGGGGGGATTTAAAAAAGGAAAATCACTCCTGAGAGGGTCACTTCTCCAGATTTTGACACTCCTCCACAATCCACCTGGTTTTATTTTTCAGAGACCATTGGTAGCTGGGTTTTTTTTTATTTTGTCCAGAGTTTTAGTTGTAATCAGAGGAAGTAATAGATTTTAGTGGGTCTATACCTCCACAGCAGAATTGGAACCCAGCATTCTTTCTTATTATAAAATCTAGTTAAAATACTCTTTTTCAGCCAACATCTAGATTCAAAATAAATTAAAGAGACCAGTTTCCTGTGCCAAATTCTTCCCAACTGACCTGTACACCCTTAATCATCATGAAGAACCTGGCAAGTGGCATAGGTAGGGGCTCACAGTCACCTTGGGGCCATCATCATGGTAAGAGAGGTTAACATGCATCACACAGCAACTCTGGATAAGAAGAAAAGGATGTAGATCTGATTCCAGTCAGAATTTGAAAGGAAACTCTTAAAAGTTTCTATAGCCATCAGGTGTACCAAGGGAGAGGCGCAAGTATAGTGATATTTCAGAAGTCCAGTAATCAGTCACATGCTCTTTGGGGTTTCTTTCATCAGACACACTACATCCTACCTTTCTCTGCTGGTTTTTCCTCTAATAAGTCCTGCATGATGCCCTTGAGGCAAACATCTGCATGATGCCCTTGAGGGAAAAAACCCTGATTTTAGAGGTTTTTAAGCCTCTAAAACATAGTGAAAGCTCTTATATGTTTAACAGCTAACATATTTAGCTATTTTCACAAATATTTTGAATACATTATAATTGAAATTATTTTAAGTGAACTTGAATTATACCACTGCTTCTGCAGAATTTCAAGGTTTGAAAGACTATCAAAATTGATAATGAGCTTTTTAATAAGACATCTTTGCTGCAAACGTTTAAAAATAAAAATGCCTGTGTGTCAATCTTCTCCCAGAATTATGCATTCATTTTCCCAGTAAACTCACTAACCATCTTGCTCATAAGGCAGCACCTTCTTAGAGACTCAAATACAAGAGAAAGAAACAGTTATATGACCTTCATGTTCATGGACCTGGCAGAAAAGCAAGGTGGCTACTTTCATTTTCTAAAAATAAACTTATTATTCTGCTCCTTTACATTGTAATCAGAGATCCATTTAGAGTCATCTATAATTTTAAAATTAATCCTATTTATTTTTATATTTCATGAAAGAGAACCATTAGAAGTGTCTTGAGTGATTATTGGAAAACACTAAATTTAAAATATTTACTTTATTTATTTATTTATAGTTATGGTTTTACCCTGTTGCCCAGGCTGTAGTACAGTAGCATAACCACAGTTCACCACCCTCAACCTCCTGGGCTTAGATGATCCTTCCACCTCTTCCTTCAGGGTAACTGGGACTAAAGGTATGCACCACAACACCTGGCTAATTCATTTTTAAAATTATTTTTGTAGAGATGAAGTCTTGCTGTGTTATTCAGGCTGGTCTCAAACTCCTAGAGTCAAGCAATCCTCCCAACTCAGCCTCCCAAAGTACTGCAATTACAGATGCAAGCAACCATGCCCAGCCTAAAATTTATTTTTGTTGGGATTTTTATTGGTAGTAATAGGCATTTTGTTTTGTGTTTTTATTTATTTTATTTTTAAGGGGGTAGATTCTATATTTGTTATTTTTCCCCTACAGACAAGAAGAATGAGTCAGTGTTTCTGAATTTGTAAATTGAACATATGGTGGTCAGTCTCTGCCCCTTCAGGACAGAGCACATGTGGGTGACTGTGCTTTTAACCAGACTCCCTGCAATAAATTTTTACAGTGCACTATCTTTCTTTATTTTATTCACACTATGTTATTTCTTGGACCTTAACATTTCTCAAGACAGCTGAGAACATAAAGGCAATGTGACTTGTATGTTATAAGCCCTAGGGTTTATGAGTAAAAGAACTAATATCAAAAAGTAACTTATACACTAGAAAATGATGGCTAGCCATAGAGAACTTGGAAGACTGCCGGGAAGCCTGGTTTGGAATTTGGTATGAGTTAACACAAAATTATTACATGCAATGTATAAATTAAAGACTTTATCCTGCCTATTATGAGCACTGTTATTGCTTTCAAGGACAGAGTCTTGGTACAGCTAAAGAGGTCCCACTGGCAAAGACACAAATAAATCCAGACCCACAAAAAGGCTTTTCAAGCCTCTTGATACCCGTAGGAGGAAATGAGCACAAGGCATGAACGTGGAGAATTCACCACTGAGGAGCCACAAAGTCACCAAAGCTTTCTAACACTGTGACGAGATAACAAAATCATTTTATTTCTATCTTCTCAGTTTAAAATTCAGATAAAAATACCCTCATAAGAAGCCTTCTTTATTTAAACCACCTGAGAACCACCCTCCACACAGAACTTGTGAAAATTATGATGAATGACCGTTATACCTCTGGACACACAGCTTGATTTACAATCAAATGTGTGCATATTTCATGAATGTACAGTTCTCATATACCAGCATCCGATAGTGCTCAGACTCATTCATGTCCTCATTTGACACATACTTATTAAGTGCTTACTATGTGGCAAGCACTATCATCAGAAGCACTGAGGCTTCAGCAGTGACCAAGGGAGACATGCTTGCCAATTTCCTGGATCTTATATTCTGAAGAAGGGAGACAGAAAAAAATGCATATATTCATACATATGCACACACACATATATTTCAGCATTATTATGATGCATGTTATATAAAAATCTATTGGAGGAAGGAAAAATCAGTACAGAGAGCTAGCTAGTGATAGAAGAGCTCTTTCCACAGGGCCAGAGAAGGCGTCCCTGAGGATGGATATCTGAGCAGCACTTGGATGGGGGTAAACCAGTCACCAGCAAGCTAGGAAAGAGCATGCCCAGTAGAGGTGAAGGTACAAACACACATTCACCTACCAAAATGGCTACTGTGGCTGAAGTCCAGGAGCAAGGAAATCTGTGGCAGGAAATACCACATGAGCAGCAGATGCAGTTGGGTCATTCATGGATTTACAGGTCACAATTGAGGTTCTGGATTTTATTCCAAGTGAAACAAGGACATGATGCTTCTGTTAGAAGCATCAAAAGATCCAACTGGCACTGAGGTCTAACTTTTCAATATCACAGGGAAGAAAAGAAAGCAGTGTCTCATTCAAGGCTCTCAAACCAAAAGCCTGCTGAGAAATCAAATCCACTTAACATCTGGCAGAGTCCTAGCACAACTGGCAACTCTTGTTTTATTCTCAGTATTTACAGATAAAGATTGGATTAAATATGATTTTGTAAATTTTTAGGCTTACAGCAAAGAGAATACAACTATTATCTAAAACTTCAAGGCACTGGGAAAATAGATGCAAAGAAATTTTAACAATGTCCAATATTTGTACACAGGAAGAAGAAATATAACAATATATCAACTTTAAGGCAAACAGTGAATATTTTAAAATTAGATCCAAGCATGTGTTATTTACTAGAAACAAACTAAAAACAAAATGAAGAGATTAAAAATAAGCAATGGGCAATTTCAGAGAACTTTTAGTTCTAACAAAATAGCACAGACCCTGTTCTTCCAGTTCATCCCTGCCAAGCACAAATACACACCCTGAGAATAAAGCAAGAGGCAGCTAACAGAGAATTCTGAAAGGTCCAAAGAGGACAGCAATCTGGTCTGGGACCCAAAAACAGTAAGGATGGCATAGTTGCAGGGTGCCTTTCATCCTCCAAAACCAGCATTTCCTGACCAGTCCTCAACACAGCAAGAGAATGAAGCCAGGTGAGCTTGTTCTCCCACTGAATGGAACAACACCAGGGGATCATGGATGCCCTGACAAGTAAGACCAATAGGAATCCTGCCAACAAAGAGTGCCATGGGAGGCACCCCCTACCCTGATGAGGCATACCTGGTGAGTCAATAGAACCTGAAGAGGGTCCGCATCACAAAATACACCTGGAGTTTCAAGCCAAGAGACACCTAGGGAAGCCATGGAGCACTGGTAGGGAAATCCTATCACACTGCACAACTCTAGATGTGTTCTGAGGCTTTCACAGGAAGCCTCATTACAACAAACAGCCAGCCATAGAAACCTCTCTATATCTGCAGGCACAAAACTCCTTCCCACATGAAGAGACACCTGGACAACGTAGCCTGGGTAAATCCCTTCTGTACCCTCAGGTAGCATGGCAGCATGAGAAAAAACAAATCGATCTAAGTAGCACTGCAAGGTCACTGATAATTAAACTATCACTTGAACCACATGCTACAAAAATAGTATGTGCTAAACTTAAGCAGGATGACTGTCTGCTGAAATAAAAGATTTAGGTATTACTCAGACTCCAAAAATAATAGATAAAATATCCAGGATACAATCAAAAGTTACGTGTCATATCAGAAACGAAGGAAATCACAACTTGAATTAGAAAAGACAATCAACTGATGCCAACACTGAGATGAATCAGATGCCAGATTATCTAAAAAGAATTTTAAATCAGCCATCATAAAAATGTCTCAGTAGGGGGAGACTCCTGAAAATGGCACCGGCATAGGTGGATTCATGAGACTCTCTGAACACGAGTTCCCAAAAAGACTCTTACTTTTCTTCCTGCAACCCCCTGCCCACTGCCAGCCACACTGGTATGAGGCCCAGGGAGCTTTGGTCCCACGCAGGGCCAGATATTGTGGCCCGACAGTGGCTGCTCCACTATATGTAACTCCAGCTGGCTGGGGAATCCCGAATCCCGGATCCCAGATCCCTCCCTGGTTACATCATCACGACCAGCACACAGCACCAAGCTGCCGGTAACCCAGGAAGGCTCTGGGCGCCTGCCCCTCAGAGATACCATTCCTATTTCTGGCTGAGGTGCCCTCTGAGGGACCCAGAGCCACCACCTGCCCTCTGGAGCTTTGGAGATCTGGAGACCCGGGCCCACACTGACTGAGGCACTCAGCATGCGACCGCAAGCTTGTGTAATGGAGCTTGTGAAAGGTGCTGATTGGAGGCTTCCAGCTTGAGAGGAGGGAACCCCTGACCCTCTCCTCCACCCCAGCCTGCTGGTGGCACTCCAGATCCAGTGCCCAGCTGTGCAGCTGGTCCCGCCTAGAGACCCACACGAGCATCCCTAAAAGTGAAAGTAAAACTACCACCTCCGCCATTTTCAAGGCAGATTTGCATCACCCCACCAACTATCAGAGCATCCACCGCGGTTCCCATGGTGACATCCTTAAACAGGAGAAAAAACCCCTCCCCATGCAAAACCGAGACAAGTCACAGATCTCCCAGGCAGCAGGCTAGCTGTCTGCAACAAAAACAGAGGGGAGAGGCTGGAGATTAGAGCTCAAGGGACTTTAGCCACTAAGAGATGAGAGAAAAATCTACACAAATGAAGAAAAATCAAAAGAAGAATATGGGTCTCTCCCAGACTCCTGGGAGGACAGACACTGAGAAAACTGACTTTGGAATGCAAACAAAGAAGAGTCCCCAGAATGACTGGTCTCAAACTACAAACCTAGATATCAAGACATTAATGGAGAGATTACAAAGAATTGAGGAGACTCAAGAAGAAACTAGAAAGGAGCTGATATCTGAGACAACAGTAATAAGGAATACTGTGAATGAAATAAATAACAAACTGATAAGCATGGAAAGCAGAATTACCAAAGCAGAAGAAAGAATCTCAGAGCTTGAGGACCAAAATATAGAACTAACCCAAACTCTCAAAAACACAGAAAACAAGCTCAAAAACACAGAAAAAAAAACCTTCCAGAGATGAGCAATTACTTCAAGAGACAGAACCTAAGAGTAATTGGTCTTCCTGAGGCAGAAAGAGAGACAGAGACCAGACTGGAATAAACCTTCCATGAGATCATTCAAGAAAACTTCCCTTATCTAATAAATGATGCAAACACTCAAACACAAGAGATTCAGAGAACACCTGCAAGACAACAAATGAGAACACCAACTCCTAGACATAATAATTCGCCTAAACAAAGTAGGCATAAAAGAAAAAATCCTAAAGGCAGCAAGAGAAAAAGGCCAGATCACCTACCAGGAAAAACCAATTAGAATAGAAGCAGATTTATCTACAGAAACCCTGCAGGCTAGGAGAGCTTGGAGCCCTATATTCAAAGTCCTAAAAGATAAACAATTCCTACAAAGAATAACCTACCCAGCTAGATTAAGCTTCATCAGCAAGGGAGAATTAAAATCTTTCCCAGATATCCAAACCCTAAGAACTTAAGCTGCCACCAAACCACCTCTACATGAAACACTCAAGGAAGTACTAAACACAAAAGAAAAGGGGGAAAAAAACAACGTTCTTCACAAGAGTACAGGAAAAAGAACAAAATACACATGAACCAACTCCAAAAACAAAAGAAATACAATAAACCAAGTGGAAGAACAACTCTATAAGAACTCTATGATAAGGACGAACTCTCACATTTCAATAATTAGCCTGAATATGAATAGACTACATGCACCAAGAAAAGACATAGAATGGCAAAATGGATAAAATATCACCAGGCAACAATATATGCCTTCAAAAGAACCATCTCACTAGAAAGGACATGCACGGCCTCAAAGTAAGAGGATGGGAAACAAATTTTCTGGCAAATGGAACACAAAAGAAAGGAAGAGTCATGATACTAATTTCACACGAAATACCATTTAAGCTATCAAAAATTTTAAAAGATACAGAGGGTCACTACATAATGAAAAAAGGTTCACTCCATCAACAAGAAATATCTATCCTAAACATATATGCACCTAACATAGGTGCACCAACTTTTATAAAGCAACTACTAGGAAAACTAAAGGATATTGACTCTAACACCATCATAACTGGGGACTTTAATACCCAACCCTAGACACATCATCAGGACAAAAAATCAGTGATGAGACCCGGAACCTCAATGTGACTCTTGACCAAATGGACGTAGTTGATACCTACAGAGCACTCCATCCAAAGACCACAGAATACACATTCTACTCATCACCGCATGGAACATATTCCAAGATCAACCACATAATTGGCCATAAATCAAGCTTAAGCAAATTTAAAAGGACCGAAATTCTACCATGCACCTTCTCGGACCACAGTGGAATAAAAATAAACATTAACGCCAACAAAGTCCCCCCAAAACCCACAAAGACATGGTCACTAAGCAGCATCATGCTAAACAACTCCTGGGTCAATGATGAAATCAAAACAGAGATCAAAAGATTACTGGAAACAAATGAAAATGAAGAAACATCTTACCAAAAACACTGGGACACCATAAAAGCTATAGTAAGAGCAGAATTTATATCCCTACAAACACACATGAAGAAAATGAAAGGAGCACAAATTAACAGCCTAACAAGCCACTTAACGAAGCTGGAAAAGCAAGACCACAAAAACCATAATTGCAACAGAAGAATCCAGATCAACAAAATAAAAGCCCAAATTCAGGACATAGAAGGCAAAAAGACAAGACAAAAAAAATCAATGAAACAAAAAGCTGGTTCTTCGAAAGGATAAACAACACCGATGGTCCCCTAGATAGACTTACCAAGAATAAGAAAGAAAAAACCCAAATAAGCAAAATCAGAAACACAAAAGATGAAGTCACATCTGACTCTGAAGAAATACAAAAGATCATTAGAGACTACTATGTACATTTGTATGGAAACAAACTTGAAAACCTCAGGAAATGGAGGATTTTCTGTCATCACATAACCTACCTAAGTTGAAACAAGAAGAAATTGAGACCCTAAATAGACCAATAACAATCAAGGAAATTGACTATGTAATAAGAAAACTACCTACAAAAAAAAAGCCCTGGACCAGATAGATTTCCAGCAGAATTCTACAAGACATTTAAGGAGGAACTGATTCCAATCCTACTGAAGCTACTTCAGGCGATTGAGAAAGATGGAACTCTCCTCCAAATCATTTTATGAAGCTAACATCACATTGATACCCATCCAGGTAAAGATCCAACAAAAAAAGAGAACTACAGGTCAATATCTTTGATGAACATAGATGCTAAAACTCTCAACAAGATCCTAGCAAACTGGATTCAACAACACATCTCAAAAATCATCCATCATAAACAAGTAGGCTTCATTCCTGGGTTTCAAGTCTGGTTCAACATTCGTAAAACCATAAATGTAATTAAATACATCAACAGATGTCAAAACAAAAACCACATGATTATATCATTAGATGCAGAAAAGCTTTTGATAAAATCCAGCTCCCCTTCTTGATAAAAACCCTCGAACATCTAGGCATACAGGGAACATACCTCAAATTAGTAAAAGCCAACTACAAGAAACCCACAGCCAGCATACTCCTAAGCAGACAAAAATTGGAACCATTTCCCCTGAAAACTGGAAAAAGACAAGGATGCCCACTCTCACCCCTTCTGTTCAATATAGTATTGGAAGTCCTGCTTAGAGCAATCAGAGAAGAGAAGGAAGTCAGGGGAATCCAAACAGGAAAAGAGGAAGTCAAATTATCTCTCTTTGCAGATGACATGATCGTGTACCTTGAAAACCCAAGAGAATCTCTCAAAAACCTCCTTACACTGATAAAGGCCTTTGACAAAGTCTCAGGATATAAAGTAAATGTGGAAAAGGCAATCGCATTTCTTTACACCAATAACAAACACATAGAAACTCAAACAAGAGCACAATTCCATTCAAAATAGCCACACAAAAAATGAAATACCTTGGCATCTTCCTAACCAGAGACATGAAAGATCTTTACAATGAAAACTGCAAAACTCTGCTCAAAGAAATCAAAGATGACACAAACAAGTGGAAAAATATCCTTTGATCGTGGATTGGAAGAATCAACATTGTGAAGATGTCCATCTTGCCTAAGGCAATCTACAGATTCAATGCAACACCTATCAAATTACCAGCAACATTCTTCTCAGACCTAGAAAAAACAACACAGGAATTCATATGGAAACACAAACGACCAAGAATAGCCAGAATAATCCTAAGCAAAAAAAAACAAAGCAGGTGGTATCATATTACCAGACTTCAAACTTTACTATAAAGCTACAATCATCAAAACAGCTTGGTATTGGTATAGGAACAGGCATATAGATCAATGGAATACAATTGAGATCCCAGAAGCCAAACCTCAATTTCTGAACCAACTCATCTTCGACAAAGTTTCCACCACATATCACTGGAGAGAGGAGGCCTGTTCAGTAAAACTGAACAGTGCTGGGAAAACTGACTGATCACATGCAGAAGATTGAAACAGGAACCCTATCTATCCCCATACACAAAAATTAACTCCAAATGGATCAGAGACCTAAATGTAAAACCTCAAACCACAAGAACTTTAGAAAATGAAGGACATACCCTCATGGAAATCGGAACTGGCATCCAATTCCTGAACAAAACCCAAAACCCACAGGCCATAAGAGATAAGATAGACGAGTAGGACCTTATTAAACTGACAAGCTTCTGCAAAGCCCAAGAAACCATCAAGAGAGCAGGGAGACAGCCTAAAAACTGGGAAAAAGCATTTGCCATCTCCAGGTCTGACAGAGGCTTAACATCTTGGATCTACAAGGAACTCAAACTTGCTGAAAAGACAAAAACAAACAACCCCATTATAAAATGGGCAAAGGATATGAACAGACACTTCACAAAGGAAGACATCCAGGCAGCCAACAGACACATGAAGAAATGCTAAACCTCACTAATCATCAGGGAGATGCAAATCAAAACCACACTGAGATACCACCTAACTCCAGTCAGAATGGCAATTATCAATAACTCAGAAAATAATAGTTGTTGGAGAGGATGTGACAAAAAGGAAACAATCCTAAACTGTTGGTGGGAGTGTAAACTAGTGCAACCTCTGTGGAAAGCAGTGTGGTGATTCTTAAAAGCTGTAAACATCAACCTCCCATATGACCCTGCAATCCCCCTACTGGGAATATACCCTGAAAAACTCAAATCACTCTATAAAAAAGATACCTGCACACGAATGTTTATTGCAGCATTGTTCACAATAGCAAGAACCTGGAATCAACCATGTTGTCCATCAAAAGAGGACTGGATTTTAAACAGTGGTACATATACACGATGGAATACTATGCAGCCATAAAAAAGAACAAACTCATGAATTTCACCGCGACCTGGATGGAGCTAGAGTCTATAATACTGAGTGACCTCTCACAGAAACAAAGATCTGATTATCACATATTCTCACTCATATAGTGGACCTTGATCATCCAACGCACTACCATAAGAGAATGACTGGTAGTGGTGGGAAACTATGCAGGGTGGGACTAATGGTAGTAAACATCTGTCTGGGGATGGGGAGACACCTGTTATCAACAAGGGGGCCTGAATGAAGCATATTTGTATACCTAACCCTTAACTGTATCCCACAATATCAAAACAAAAAATATTGATTGAAAAAAGTCTCAGTAATCAATTATAAATTCTCTTGAAACAAGTGAAAAAAATGTTTTAAACAAGTAGAGAAAGTGAAGTTATACAAAATAAGCTGCAAGTTTTAGCCAGAGCAATCAGGCAAGAGAAAGAAATAAAAGGCATCCAAATCAGCAAGAAGGAAGTCAAAGCATTTTTGTTCATGAATGAAATGACTATAGACCTAGAAAACCCTAAAGATTCCTCCAAGAAGCTTCTAGACTTGATAAATAACTTCAGTAAAGTTTCAGAATACAAAATCAATGTACAAAAATCATAGCATTCGTATACACCAACAATGCTCAAGCCAAGAATCAAAAAAAGCTCAATCCCATTTACACTAGCCATAAAAATAAAATATGTACAAATGCACTTAACCAAGAAAGTAAAAGATCACTACAGGGAGGACTACAAAACACTGATGAAAGAAATCATAGATGACACAAACAAATAGAAAAATATACCATGCTCATGAATTGTAAGAACCAATATCATTACAATGATCATATTGTCTGGAGCAATCTACAGATTCAATGCAATCCCTATCAAAATACCATCATTTTTCACAGAACTAGAAAAAAAATCTTAAATTTTATTTGGTACAAACAAAAGACCTTAAAAAGCTATAACAATCCTAAGAAAGAAAAACAAATACAAAGGCCTCACATTGCCTGACTTCAGGTTATGATGCAAACCTATAGTAACTAAAACAGCATGGTAAGTACATCAAAAGAAGAATATAGAGAACCCAGAAATAAAGCCAAATACCTATAACCAACTGATCTCTAACAAAGCCACCATAAATAGAAAGGAAAGATCACCCTATTCAATAAATGGTGCTGGGAAAACTGACTTGCCATATGCAGAAGAACAAAACTGAATCCCTACCTCTCACCATATACAAAAATTAACTCAGGATGGATTAAATACTTAAACATAAAACCTGAAATTATAAAAATCCTAGAAGAAAACTAGGAAAAACTCTTCTAGACATTAACCTAGGCAAATAATTTATGATGAAGACCCCAAAACCAATTAAGATTTTAAAAATAGTCAAATGGGACTTAATAAGACTAAAAAGCTTCTGCAAAACAAAAAGAAAAAATCAATACAATGAACAGAAAACCTACAGAATGAGAGAAAATATTTACAAATTATGCTTCAAAGGACTAATATCCAGAATCTACAAGAAAAACAACTCAACATGAAAAAAAATGATTTAATCAAAACTGAAAAAGGACACAAACAGAAACTTCTCAAAAGAAGACACACAAGTGGCCAAGAAACATGAAAAAATGCTCCACATCACTAATGATTAAAAAAATACAAATTAAAACCACAATGAGATATCATCTCACACCAGTCAGAATGACTATCAAAAAGTCAAAGAACAACAGATGTTGGCGTGGATGAGAAGAAAATGGAAGGTCTTATACTGTTGGTAGGATTGTAAACTAGTTGAACCTCTATGGAAAAGAACTAAAAATAGAAATAGCATTTGACCCAGTAATCCCACCACTGGGTATCTACTCAAAAGAAAATAAATCATTATATTGAAAAAATACCTGTACTCACAAGTTTACTGCAGCACTATTCACAATAGCAAAGTAACAAAACCATAGGTGCCCATCAACAACTGACTGGATAAAGAAAATGTGATATATATACACTCTGAAATACTGTGTAGCCATAGAAAAAAAGAATGAAATCATGTCCTTTGCAGTAATATGGATGGAGTTGGAGAACATTATCCTAAGTGAACTAGCTCAGAAACAGGAAACCTAACACCATATACTCTTAATTATATGTGGGATTTGCTAAATGGTCATAAAGATGAAAATAATAGAGACTGGTGACACTAAAAAGAGGGAGGTAGGGGCGGGGTTCTGAAGTTCAGATGGCTGAAATCTCACCCAATTTGGGGGAAAAAACACACACAGATCCAAGAAACTGAGCAAACCTCAGAACAGGATAAACTCAAGGAAATCCAAATCAAAACAAATCATAAACTTCTAAAAACTGAACACACACCAAAAATATTGAAAGCAGTCAAGGTAAAGTACCATGTCTTCCCTATAGGGGGACACAAATTCAAATGGCAGCAAACTTCTTACATGAAACCATAAGAAATCAAAATGCTACAATATTTTTCAAGTGCTGAGAGAAAATAACAGTCTAGTAAACTTTCCATATTCATTGAAACTATCCTACAGGAATAAAGAGAAAATAAAGAAACCAAGAAGAAGGTAAATTAAGAGAATTTATTAGTAGCACATTTACCCTTAAAGATTGGCTAAAATAGGTTTTTCAAACATAAAGAAAATTATAAGGAAGAATTTTGGAACATCAAGAAGGAAAAGGAACAACAGAAAGAGCAGGAATATGTGTAAATACAATAGAAAACTCCTTTTCTTGTGAGTTTTTAAAAGTATATTTGATGATTGAAACAAAAATTATAGTGCCATCTGATAATCAAGAGAACGTAAATGAGTCTCAATGGAAATGAAATTTTCACACTTTCTTCAAAGTAGTAAATAAACTCTAACATCACATATGTGTATTTTAGTTCTCTGAGCAGGCACTCCAAAAACTATACAAAAAGATAAATTCAAAAATACTATAAATAGATCAAAATGTGTATTCTTAAAATAAGTTCAAGTAACACATGAGAAGTTAAGAAAGGAGAAATGTAGGTACTAGAAACAGAAGAAACAAACAAAAATAAATACATTCATCCCTCAATATCCACAGCGATTGATCTCAGACCCACTCAGATACCAAAATCCACGGATGCTCAAGTCCTTTATATAAAAAGGCATAGGACTTCCAGCAAGATGGCTATGGGGCAGCCTGGTCTAAGAAACCCTCTGCAAAGGAGAACACAGAGGGTCTCTGGCTCTCTCTCAATTTCAAGAAGAAATTGATACCCTAAATAAACCAATAACAAACAAGGAAATTGACTATGTAATAAGAAAACTACCAACAAAAAAAACCCTGGACCGGATGGCTTTCTGGCAGAATTCTACAAGACATTTAAGGAGGAGCTGATACCAATCCTACTGAAGGTATTCCAGGTGATTGAGAAAGATGGAACTCTCAACAAATCATTTTACAAAACTAACATCACATTGATACCCAAGCCAGGTAAAGATCCAACATAGAAAGAGAACTACAGGCCAATATCTTTGATGAACATAGATGCTAAAACTCAACAAGATCGTAGCGAACCAGATTCAGCAATACATCTCAAAAATCATCCACCATGACCAAGTAGGCTTCACCCCTGGGATGCAAGGTTGGTTCAACATTCGTAAAACCATAAATGTAATTAAATACATCAACAGATATCAAAACAAAAACCACATGATTATATCATTAGATGCAGAAAAACTTTTGATAATATCCAGCATTGCTTCTTGATAAAAACCCTCGATCAGCTAGGCTTTTGGAGAACATACCTCAAAATAGTAAAAGCCATCTACGAGAAACCCATAACTAGCATACTCATAAATGAACAAAAATTGGAACCATTTCCCCTGAAAATTGGAACAAGACAAGGATGCCCACTCTCACCCCTCCTGTTCAATACAGTATTGGAAGTCCTGGCTAGAGCAATCAGAGAGGTGAAGGCAATCAGGGGCATCCAAATAGGAAAGAGGAAGTCAAGCTATCTCTCTTTCCAGATGACAAGATCATGTACCTTGAAAATTCAAGAGAATCGGTCAAAAACATCCTTACACTTATAAAGGACTTTGACAGAGTCTGAGGATATAAAATAAATGTGCAAAAGACAATCACATTTCTTTAAACCAATAATAAACAAACAGAAACCCAAACAAAAACCAAAATTCAATTCACAATAGCCACACACAAAAATGAAATACCTTGGCATCTTCCTAACCAGAAACGTGAAAGACCTTTACAATGAAAACTACAAAACACTGCCCAAAGAAATCAAAGATGACACAAACGAGTGAAAAAATATTCCATGCCCATGGATTGAAAGAATCAACATTGTGAAAATGTCCATCTTACCTAAGGCAATCTATAGATTTAATGCAATACCCATCAAATTACCAGCAACATTCTTCTCAGACCTACAAAAAACAACACAGGAATTCATATGGAAACACAAACGATCAAGAATAGCCAGAACAATCCTAAGCAAAAACAAAAAAAGCAGGTGGTACCCATTACCAGACTTCAAACTTTATATAAAGCCATAATAATCAAAACAGCTTGGTATTGGTACAGGGACAAGCGTATAGACCAATGGAATAGAATTGAGATAGACTTGAGAAGCAAAACCTCAATTTCTAAACCATCTCACCTTCGACAAAGCCTCCACCACCTACCACCTACCACTGGGGAGAGGAGAACCGATTCAGTAAATGGTGCTGGGAAAACTGGCTGACCACATGCAGAAGATTGAAACAGGACCCCTATCTATCCCCATACACAAAGGTTAACTCTAAATGGATCAGAGACCTAAATGTAAAACCTCAAGCCATAAGAACCATGGAAAATGAAGGACATACCCTCATGGAAATTGGAACTCGCATGCAATTCATGAACAAAACCTGAAACCCACAGGCCATAAGAGATTAGATAGACAAGTGGGACCTCATTAAACTGAGAAGCTTCTGCAATGCCAAAGAAACGATCAAGAGAGCAGTGAGACAGCCTACAGACTGAGAAACGTATTTGCCAACTCCAGGCCTGACAAAGGCTTAACAGCTTGGATCTACAAGGAACTCAAACGTGCTGAAAAGAAAAAAACAAACAACCCTATAAAATGGGCAAAAGATATGAACAGACACATCTCAAAGGAAGACATCCGAGCAGCCAACAGACACATGAAAAAATGTTCACCCTCACTAATCATCAGGGAGATGCAAATCAAAACCACACTGAGATATCACCTAACTCCAGTCAGAATGGCAATTATCAATAACTGAAAAAATAACAGTTGCTGGAGAGGGTGTGGTAAAAAAAAGGAACACTTCTACATTGTTGGTGGGAGTGCAAACTAGCGCAATCTGTGTGGAAAACAGTATGGCGATTCCTAAAAGCTCTAAATATTGACCTCTCATATGACCCCGCAATCCCCCTACTGGAATATACCCTGAAGAACTCAAATCACTCTATAAAAAAGATGCCTGCACACGAATGTTTATCACAGCATTGTTCACAATAGCAAGAACCTGGAACCAACCCAGCTGTCCATCAAAAGAGGACTGGATTTTAAAAATGTGGTACATATACACGATGGAATACTATGCAGCCATAAAAAAGAAAATCATGAATTTCACAGCAACCTGGATGGAACTAGAGTCTATCATACTGAGTGATCTCTCACACAAACAAAGATCTGAGTATCATGTGTTCTCACTCATATAGTGGACCTTGAACATTGAACATCCAATATAATACTATAAGAAAATAACTGACACTGGTGGGACACTACTAGGGGGTGGGGAAGGGAGATATGATTAATGGTAGTAAATATCTATCTGGGGATGGGAAGACACCTCTTATCAACAAGAGTGCCTGAACAAAGCATATTTGTATACCTAACCCCTAACTGTACCCCACAATATCATAAAAAATATTGATTAAAAAAATAAATAAAAAGGCATAGTATCCTCATATAACCTAAGTATTAATATATTCTCTGTTAAGTTTAAATCATCTCTTAATGATGTATAATAACAGAATGCCTACACTTCACTTCACTTGCATAGATTAAATGTAGTACTCGGTGTGCAGCAAATTCAAGTTGTGCTTTTTTGGAACTTTTTTCTGAATATTTTTATCTGAAGTAGCTTGACTCATGCATACAAAAGCTACATATATGGATGCACACTTGTAATTAAAATGACAGATTTAAGCACTAACATATTATTAATTACCCTAAATGTAATTTGCTTAAATTTTTCAATCAAAATACAAAGACTGGCAGAATGGGATTGAAAAAATAATCTACTTACATAATGTTTGCAAGAAACTCACTTTGAATAAAATTATTGAGTCATTGAAAGTAATGTGATGGAGAAAGAGATATCACACACAAAGAAAATTAAGAGGGAAAAACTATCAGCTAAGTAGACTTCAAAGCAAAGAAAATTACTGGATACAAAAAAATTAAATGATGATAAATGCATCAATCTATCATTAGGAGACATAACAATCCTAATTGTGTATGCACCAAACAATAAAGCAGCAAAATACATAGCAAAAAACTGCCAGCACTAAAAGAAAAAATAAACAAATTCATGCTTATAGTTGGGGACTTCAACAACTCCCTCTCAGTAACTAACAGAACTACTAGATAGACAGCTATTGAAAATGTAGAACAGGACAGCACATAACCAACAGAACATTTTTTTAATGGGGCCAAATTATTTATTTTTTTATAATCAATATTTTTATTGTGATATTGTGGGGTACAGTTAAGGGTTAGATATACAAATAGACAACCTTGTTAATAAGAGGTGTCTCCCCATCCCCAGACAGATGTTTACTACCATTAATCCCATCTCCATTCCCCTCCACCCATAGTTTCCAACCACTATCAATCATTTTCTTATGGTAATACATTGGATGATCAAGGTCCACTATATGAGTGTGAACATGTGATACTCAGATCTTTGTTTCTGTGAAAGGTCACTAAGTATTATAGACTCTAGTTCCATCCAGGTTGCTGTGAAATTCATGATTTTGTTCTTTTTAATGGCTGCATAGTATTCCATCGTGTATATGTACCACATTTTTTTAATCCAGTCCTCTTATGATGGGCAGCATGGTTGGTTCCATGTTCTTGCTATTGTGAACAATGCTGCAATAAACTTTCGTGTGCAGGTGTTTTTTAACAGACTGATTTGAATTCTTCGGGGTATAGTCCCAGTAGAGGGATTGCAGGGTCATATGGGAGGATGTTATTTAGAGCTTTTAGGAATTGCCACACTGGTTTCCACAGAGGTTGCACTAGTTTACACTCCCACAGTGTAGAAGTGTTCCCTTTTTACCACACCCTCTCCAGCACCTGTTATTTTTTGAGTTATTGGCAATTGCCATACTGACTGGAGTTAGGTGGTATCTCAGTGTGGTTTTGATTTGCATCTCCCTGATAATTAGCAAGATTGAACATTTCATCATGTGTCTGTTGGCTGCTCAGATGTCTTCCTTTGAGAAGTGTCTGTTCATATCTTTTGCCCATTTTATAATGGGGTTGTTTGTTTTTTTCTTTTCAGCACGTTTGAGTTCCTTGTAGATCCAAGATGTTAAGCCTTTGTCAGACCTGGAGTTGGCAAATACTTTTTCCCAGTCTTTAGGCTGTCTCCCTGCTCTCTTGATGGTTTCTTTGGCCTTGCAAAGCTTGTCACTTTAATCCGACTTGTCTATCTTATCTCTTATGGCCTGTGGGTATCGGGTTTTGTTCAGGAATTGGATGCCAGTTCCAATTTCCATGAGGATATGTCCTTCATTTTCTGAGGTCCTTAGGGTTTGAGGTTTTACATCTAGGTCTCTGATCCATTTAGAGTCAATTTTTGTGTATGGGGATAGTTAGGGGTACTATTTCAATCTTCTGCATGTGGTCACCCAGTTTTCCCAACACCATTTACTGAATTGGCTCTCCTCTCCCTAGTGGTAGGTGGTGGAGGCTTTTTCGAAGATGAGTTGGCTGAGAAATTGAGGTTTCACTACTGGAATCTCAATTCTATTCCATTGATCTATATGCCTGTTCCTATACCAGTACCAAGCTGTTTTGACGATTGTAGCTTTATAGTAAAGTTTGAAGTGTGGTAATGTGATACTGCCTGCTTTGTTTTTTTTTTTTTGTCTTTTTTTTGCTGAGGATTGTTCTGGCTATTCTTGGTCGTTTGTGTTTCCATATGAATTCCTGTGTTGTTTTTTCTACGTCTGAGAAGAATGTTCCTGGTAATTTGATGAGTATTGCATTGAATCTGTAGATTGTCTTAGGTAAGATGAACATCTTCACAATGTGGATTATTCCAACCCATGAGCATGGGATATTTATCTACTTGTTTGTGTCATCTTTGATTTTTTTCAGCAGAGTTTGTAGTTTTCATTGTAAAGGTCTTTCACGTTTCTGGTTAGGAAGATGCCAAGGTATATAACTTTATTGGTGGCTATTGTGTTTTTTATTTGAGTTTTTGTTTGCTTACTATTGGTAAAAAGAAATGAGATTGTTTTTTGCACATTTATTTTATATCCTGAGACTTTGCAAAAGGCCTTTATCAGTGTAAGGAGGTTTTTGACAGATTCTCTTGGGTTTTCAAGGTACACAGTCATGTCATCTGCAAAGAGAGAGAACTTGACTTCCTCTTTTCCTCTTTGGATACCCCTGATTGCCTTCTCTTCTCTGAGTGCTCTAGCCAGGACTTCCAATACTGTATTGAACAGGAGGGGTGAGAATGGGCATCCTTGTCATGTTCCAGTTTTCAGGGGAAATGGTTCCAGTTTTTGTCTGTTTAGGAGTATGCTGGCTATCGGTTTCTTGTAGATGGCTTTTACTACTTTAAGGTATTTTCCCGTATGCCTAGATGTTCAAGGGTTTTTATCAAGAAGGGGTGTGGACTTTATCAAAAGTTTTTTCTGCATCTAATGATTAATCATGTGGTTTTTAGCTGGGCTCGGTGGCTCAGCCTGTAATCCCGTGCCTTTGGGAGGCTGAGGTGAGTGGATTGCCTGAGCCCGCTTGTTCAAGACCCGCCTGGACAGCACGACCTCATCTCTACAATAAATCAAAAATTAGCTGGGTGTGGTAGCACACGCCTGTAATTCTGGCTACTTGGAAGGCTGAGGTGGAAGGATCGCCGGAGCCCAGCAGGTCGAGGCTGCGTTGGCTGGGAGCGCCCACTGCACTCCAGTCTGGATGACAGAGTCAGACTCCAACACCACAAAAAAAAAATCATGTGGTTTTTGTTTTAACATCTGTTGATGTATTTAATTACATTTATGGTTTTACA
>NW_007251290.1:22727-50331 GCF_000164805.1 Carlito syrichta
GTTTTTATCAAGAAGGGGTGCTGGATTTTATCAAAAGCCTTTTCTGCATCTAATGATATGGTTTTTGTTTTGACATCTGTTGATGTATTTAATTACATTTTTGGTTTTACGAATGTTGAATCAGGCTTGCATCCCAGGGATGAAACCTACTTGGTCATGATGGATGATTTTTGAGATGTGTTGTTGAATCCAGTTAGCTAGAGTCTTGTTGAGAATTTTAGCATCTATGTTCATCAAAGATATTGGCCTGTAGTTCTCTTTCTTTGTTGAGTCTTTACCTGGCTTGGGTGTCAATGTGATGCTAGCTTCATAAAATGATTTGGGGAGATTTCCATCTTTCTCAATCGCCTGAAAGACCTTCAATAGAATTGAATTCAGCTCCTCTTTAAATGTCTTGTAGAATTCTACTGTAAAGCCATCTGGTGCAGTGGTGTTTTTTTTTTTTTTTTGTAGGTAGTTTCTTATTACGTAGTCAATTTCCTTAATTGTTATTGGTCTATTTAGGGTATCAATTTCTTCTTGTTTCAACCTAGGCAGGTTGTGTGATGACAGAAAGTCCTCCATTTCCAAAACGTTTTCGAGTTTGTTTCCATACAAGTGTACATAGTATTCTTTAATGATCTTTGTATTTCTTCAGGGTCAGATGTGACTTCATCTCTTGAGTTTCCCATTGTATTTATTTGGGCTTTTTCTCTCCTTTTCTTGTTCAGTCTAGCTGGGGACCATCAATCTTGATCATCCTTTCAAAGAACCAGCTTTTTGTTTCATTGAATTTTTTGTATTATCTTTTTGTCTTCTATGCCCTAGATTTGGGCTTTTATTTTGTGATCTGGATTCTTCAGCTGAAATTAGGGTTTTTGTTGTCTTGTTTTTCCAGCTTCCTTAGGTGGCTTCTTAGGCTGTTAATTTGTGATCCTTCCATTTTCTTCATGTGCGCTTGTAGGGATAAAAATTCCCCTCTTACTACAGTTTTCATAGCATCCCAGAGATTTTGGTAAGGTATTTTCTCATTTTGATTTTTTCCAGGTATCTTTTGATCTCTGTTTTGATTTCATCATTGACCCAGGAGTTGTTTAGCATCATGCTGTTTAGTGTCCATGTTTTTGTGGGTTTGGGGGGACCTTGTTGGTGTTAATTTTTTTTTTTAATTCCACTGTGATCTGAGAAGGTGCATGGTAAAATTTCAGTCCTTTTAAACTTGCTTATGCTTGATTTATGGCCAATTATGTGGTTGATCTTAGAATACGTTCCATGCAGTAATGAGTAGAATGTGTATTCTGCGGTCTTTGGATGGAGTGTTCTGTAGGTATCAATTAAGTCCATTTGGTCAAGAGTCACATTAAGGTTCCAGTTCTCATTGCTGACTTTTTGTCCCAATGATCTGTCTAGGGTTGTGAGTGGGGTATTAAAGTCCCCAGTTATGATGGTGTTAGAGTCAATATCTTTCTTTGGTTTTCCTAGAAGTTGCTTTATGAAAGTTGGCGCTCCTATGTTGGGTGCATATATGTTTAGGATAGATATTTCTTTTTGATGGAGTGAACCTTTTATCATTATGTAGTGGCCCTCTTTATCTTTTTTTATTTTTGATAGCTTAAATGGTATTTTGTCTGAAATTAGGACCACGACTCTTCCTTCCTTTGTGTTCCATTAGCCTGAAAATTTTTTTCCCACCCTCTTACTTTGAGTCTGTGCATGTCCTTTGTAGTGAGATGGGTCTCTTGCAGGAAGTATATTGTTGCCTGGTGATATTTTATCCATTTTGCCATTCTATGTCTTTTCAGTGGTGCATTTAGTCCATTCACATTCAGGCTAATTATTGAAATGTGAGAGTTCGCCCCTATCATACAGTTCTTATAGAGTTGTTATTTTTCCATTTGGTTTTTTGTCTTTCTTTTGGATTTGGGGTTGGTTCACGTGTATTTTATTCTTTTTCCTGTACTCTTGTGAAGAGCGTTGCTCTTTTTTCCTCTTCTTCTGTGTTTAGTACTTTCTTAAGTGTTTCGTGTAGAGGTGGTCTGGTGGCAGCATAAGTTCTTAGGGATGGATTCTGGGAAAGATTTTAATTCTCCTCGTTGATGAAGCTTAACTTGGCTAGGTAGGTTATTCTTGAGTGAAATTTTTTATCCTTGAGGACTTTGATGATGGGGTTCCAAGTTCTCCTAGCTGGCAGGGTTTCTGTAGATAAATCTGCTATGCTAATTGGTCTTCCATGGTAGGTTTTCTGGCCTTTTTCTCTTGCTACCTTTAGGATTTTTTTAAGCCAACTTTGTTTAGGTGAATTATTAAGTGTCTAGGAGTTGGTCTTCTCGTTTGTATTTCTCCAGGGGTTCTCTGAATCTCTTGTGTTTGAATTTTTGTATCATTGATTAGATAAGGGAAGTTTTCTTGAATGATCTCATGGAAAGTTTTTTCCAGTGTTGTCTCTGTCTCTCCTTCTGCCTCAGGGAGGCCAATTACTCTTAGGTTCAGTCTCTTGAAGTAATTGCTCATCTCTTAAGGATTTTGATCTGTCTTTTTGAGCTTGTTTTCTGTGTTTTTAAGAGTTTGGGTTAAGTCTATATTTTGGTCCTCAAGTTCTGAGATTCTGTCTTCTGCTTGGGTCATTCTGCTTTCTATGCTTATCAGTTTGTTATTTATTTCATTCACAGTTTTCTTTGTTACTTTTATCTCAGATATCAGCTCCTTCCTAGTTTCTTCTTGTCTCTCATCAATTCTTTTTAAGCTCTCCATGAATGTCTTGATATCCAGGTTTGTAGTTTGGGACCAGTCATTCTGGACACTCTTCATTGTTTGCATTCCAAAGTCAGTTTTGTCAGTGTCTGCCCTCCCAGGGATCTGGGAAAGACCCATATTCTTCTGGTTTTGCTTCATTTGTGTAGATTTTTCTCTCTCCCCCCTTTTCCTCCCCTTCTTTAATTCTGTTTTTCATGGAATGTGGGGTTGCTTTTGTTTCACTTGTGCAATTTCCTGTTATTCCTTATGAGGGTCCTCTGGCTTTGTTCACTTTTGAGGTTGGAGTGTGGGCTGCAGGCTTTACTTATTGCAGTTTTGAGGTTTAATTGAAGGGGAGGCTGTGATTCAGAATCTATATGCTGATTCCAGCATTCACCAACAGGTGTTTGAGCCCACTGGAACCTATTTCCCACTGCCTTACAATCTGTCTGTGCAGCGGTATTTAGGTTTGGTCCCTGGATCAAAAGGAGGTATAAAAAAGGAAAATAATGGAGGAAGGGGGGTCAATAGGAAGTTAGAAAGAGAGCAGAGTCAAAGGGAAAACAGACATACATGCCAACTAACAGGTGAAAATGAGACACAAGGTTGGAGAGAAGTGAAAAAAACATGTGAGCCAAATTCCCTAAAGGATACTGGTAGCTTCACAAAGACAGACGAATAAAATCATTAAACAGATAATGTAAGTCAGAAAGCAAACAAAAGGGGGCAAAACAGTCAAAATGATAAAATCAAAAGTCAAAATAAGAGATCAGACTAGCTCTGGAATCTCTCCTGAGTGTCTGAAGTCTCTTCAGCTTGATCTCCAGGCTCTCCTCTTTGTTTTCCTTGCACATAGCTAGATTTACTGGCAGCTTGGGTTCGGTTTTTTTTAGCCTGCTGCCTGGGAGGTCTGTGACATTGCCTTTGTCTGATTCAGCAGGGGAAGGGCTTTGTCTCCTGTTTAGCAATGTTACCTTAGGAACCAAGGTGGAGGCTGTTGATAGGTGGGCGGGGCAATGCAAATCTCTGCCTGGAGAATTGCCAGGGTGGCATCTTCACTTTCGCGGTTCTTTTCTCTCTGCTCATCTGGGTCCCTGTGTGTTCCACTGTGATGGACTGTGCTGGAGAGGGAGGTACTGGGGATCAGCTGCATAGCTGCACACTGGATCCAGGGTGCCACCAGCAGGCTATGAGGGAGGAGGGGGCGGGACTTCCCTCCTCTGGAGCTGAGAGACTTCAATCAGCACCTCCTTAAGATAAGCTGTTCCTTTACACAAGCACGGGATCTCGCACTGAGTGCCTCAGCCAGGGTAGGCCCAGAGCTCCAGAGCTCCAAAGCTCCAAAGGGTAGGCGGTGGGCAGTGTGATTGGCCCTGGATCCCTCACAGGGTACTTCAGCTAGAAATGGGACCTGTATCTCTGAGGGGCGGGCGCCCAGAGCCTCCCTGGGTGACCGGCAGCTTGGTGCTGGGTGCTGAGCGAGACGACATAGCCAGGGAGGGAGCTGAGACCCGGGACTCCCATGCGGGCAGGAGTCACATATAGTAGAGCAACGGCAGCCAGGGGCCGCAATAACCAGCCCTGCATGGGACTGAAAGTCCCCGGGCCTCAGACCAGTGTGGCTGGCAGTGGGCGGGGGGGTGGGGGAAGAAAAGTAAGAGTCTTTTTGGGAACTCAAGTTCAGAGAATCTCACAAATCCACCTATGCTGTCACCATCTTACCAAAACTCCTAACCAACAGAATTTAATTCACATGTACAAAACACTCCACCTCAAAACAAGAAAATACATGTTTTTCAAGTTCCTGTGGAAAACTGACCAATGTATTTTATTTTATGGGTTTTTTTTTAGTTGGAGTCTCACTCTATCACCCAGGCAGATATGCAGTAGCATCATCACAGCTACCACAGTCTCGACCCGCTGGACTCAGGCAATCCTTCTGCCTCAGTCTTCCAAGTAGCTGGAACTACAGGTATGTGCAACCATGCCCAGGAAAAAATTTTTTATTTTTCCTGTAGAGATGAGGTCTCGCTAAGTTGCCCAGGCTGGCATGGAACCCCTGGGCTCAGGCAATCTTCTCGCCTCTGTCTTTCAAAGAGCTGCAGTTACAGGTATGAGGCACTGTACTGGGTGATTTATTAATTTAGAGGAGGCATCCTCAACCTATGAGCCACATGTTGCCCAGGACACTTAGTATTCTAGCCCCCCAAAAAATATTTTAACATCACTTTTTGTAGCACTTATTTTCTTTTTCTTTTTTTTTTTTTTGAGTTGGAGTCTCAGTCACCCAGACTGGAGTGCAGTGGTCGCTCCCAGCCACCGCAGCCTTGGCTGCTGGGCTCTGGCGATCCTTCCGCCTCAGCCTTCCAAGTAGCCAGAATTACAGGCATGCACTACTATGCCCAGCTGATTTTTTGATTTATTGTAGAGATGAGGTCTCACTGCCCAGGCGGGTCTCAAACCCGCGGGCTCAGGCAATCCACTCACCTCAGCCTCCCAAAGGCGTGGGATTACATGCTGAGCCACCGAGCCTGGCTAGCACTTATTTTCTTTATGACCCCATGCATAGTTCCATTTTTGAAGTTCAGAATCACACCTTATTCATGATATTGTGTTTTGGCAACACATACATTTGTGAGCAGCTGTTTTCTATTATGAAGCACACAAAGAGCAAAATTTAGACATTTACAACAAACACCTTGAGAACTCACTAAGAATTGCAATCACTTCCATTAAACCAGACATTGATAGATAAGTTTTACAAAAACCATGTCAAATTTCCCACAAGTTTTGTATTGCTCTTATTTCTCTAAACTCTTTAATGAAGCATATTTTTAAAGTCTCATCATGTACATATACTAACTATATTATATAACTTATATGTAGCCCAAGACAATTCCCCTTTACTCAATGCAGCCCAGAGAAGACAAAAGGATGGACAACCCTGATTGAGACAATATTCTGGGTTGCAAAAGAAACAACAAATGTTAAAAAAACAAAACAAAACTTGAAATCATACAGAGTGTTCGCAAACTTTAATGGAATAAAACTAGAAATAACAGAAAGACAATAGAAAAATCTCCAGCCACATGGAAACTAAACAGCACACTTCCAAATAATCATGGGTCAATAAAGAGATCTCAACATAGATTTCAAAGCATATAAAGTATAAAGTATATGATTTAAAGTATATAGAACTGAATGTTAGTAAAGATACTACAAATCAAAATATATAGGATGAAACTGAAGCAGAATCAAGAGAAAAGTTTATAACACTAAATGCTTACATCAGAAAAAGTAAATCTCTAATCAATAACCTAAGCTTATAGCACTAAATGCTAATATCAGAAGAGGGAAATCTCAAATCAATAATCTAAGTCCCTATCTCAAAAAAAATAACCTAGTGAAAATAGAGCAAAATACACCAAAACAAGCCAACGAAAAGAAACAATAAAGATTTTAACAGAAATCATAGAACTAAAATTGAAAAACAACAGAGAAAATCAATGGGGGAAAACTTTTTTTAGTGAAGGGCAATAAAACTGGCAAACTTCTAACAAGACTGACAGAAATAAAGAGGCACATAACCAGTATCATGAGTGAAATATAAAATTTTATTATACATATTGCAGACCGTAAAAATATAATAAGAAAATTCTATAAACAACTTTACCATCACATATTTGACAACTAAGAAGAAATGAAACAATTCCTCAAAAACCGCAAAATATCAACATTTAACTTGTATATGTAACCTGGAAATACATAATATGTAAATATATAATCTGGAATAGCCCTTTAGCCATTAAAGAAGTTGAATTCTTAATCTAAAAGTTCCTTTAAAAACAGAAATTTCCATACTCGGTTTCAATAGAGAATTCTACTGAACATATGAAGAAGAATTAGCATCAATTCTGGTTTTTGGTTTTTTTTTCCAAGTTGGAGTCTCATTCCGTCGCCCAGGCTGGAGTGCGGTGACACCATCGTAGCCACCATAGCATCAACCCATTGGGCTCCAGCGATCCTTCCACCTCAGCCTTCCAAGTAGCCAGAACTACAGGCATGCACTACCACACCCAGGTAATGTTTTATTTATTATAGAGATAAGGTCTTACCATGTTGCCCACGCTGGTCTTGAACCCAGGGGTTTAGGCAATCCTCTTGCTTCAGCCTCTCAAAGTGGTGGGATTACAGGCTTAAGCCACTGCACCCAGCCAAGCATCAATTCCATATAATATTTTTCAGAAAACAGAAGAGGAAGGAACATTTACCAACTCATTTTATGAAGCCCAAATCAGACAAAACTAGTATAAGGAAATGAAACCGCAGATCAATATATCTCATGAATTTAGATACAATAATCCTCAGCAAGCGGGGCTCAGTGACTCAGCCTGTAATCCTGCACCTTTGGGAGGCTGAGGTGAGTGGATTGCCTGAGCCTGCGGGTTCAAGACCTGCCTGGGCAGCGAGACCTCATCTCTACAATAAATAAAAAAATCAGCCAGGCGTGGGTAGCACATGCCTGTAATTCTGGCTACTTGGAAGGCTGAGGTGGAAGGATCACCGGAGCCCAGCAGGCAAGGCTGCGGTGGCCAGGAGTGGCCACTGCACTCCAGTCTGGCGACCGAGTGAGACTCCAACTCAAGAAAAAAAAAAACCAATAATCCTCAGCAAAGCATTAGCAAATTAAATTCATGAATGTGAAAAAAATTATATGCTATGACCAAGTACAATTTATTTCAGGTATATAAGGCTGGTTCAATTTTTAAAATGAATCAATGTAATCTACCATATTACTAGGCTAAAGAAGAAATCATATTATTTTCTTCTAAAGTCTCCAGAAGTAATGCATCCTTGCCAAATAGCTTGAGGTTAGACTTCTGACTTCCAGGAGTGTTAGGTAATACATTGGGGTTGTTTTAAGACACACATTTGTGGTCATTTGTGCAGCAATGGGGACTTTGTCAATGTGACTAAGTTAAGGAACTAGAGAAGGAGAAATTATTCTAGCCAATAGGGATGGGCTCAATCTAATTACAAGGGTTATTGTGATTAGGTTAGAAATAAATGCATGTTACAAATGAGGGTTTCCCTTCCCTTCCTGCAAGGCTTCATCCAGTCCCATAATTCACTGACTTGCAGAATTCCTTTCCTAGTCCTTGGTTTCCCACCGTGTTCCTTTGACAAGGAACTCATTCTACAGTGAAGGAAGTGTATCACCCCAGAGTTCACTGGCCTTACCATGGGCTTCATTACCCAGAAGCAGATGACTTGATAGACCAGTGACTGGCTAAAAGTTTAGCTGCACTATCTGCTGCTATCCAAAACTCTCCAAAGTCAGGGTGCCATCTGACAGAAGGTAGTATATGCTTAAATAAATAACCAGTGAAGGTCACTACCTCTTACATGGCCCATTGAAAAGCAGGAGCATGGAAAGACAAGGGTAGAGACAGGACTACCAAACCCCGCTATTACACTCAGCAACCCAATTAAGGAATCTGTGCTCCCTGTGTCGACAATCTTGAGTTCAGTGGATTTGCAGGTTCTAATATCTAAGGAAGTGCAACTAACAGCATAGTGAAGGTGCTGTAATGGTGGAAGGTGAGACTATCCTCTGGCATTTGAAACTTCCCATGCCTTGGAACCATCAAACAGGCAAGGAGAGTCTCTCTATTGTCCAAGAGGACCCATCTCAGGGAAGCTGGTTGCTGCTCCCACATGTGAACAAGAAGAACTGTCCAGAAGCTGGGGCATCCACAGGTGTGCTTCCTTGTGTTCCAGTAGTCCTAGTGCATGAACACCTTGGCACTCCAGAGTAGACACAACCACAAAGGTCTTAGGTTCTATGGAAATGAAGGTTTGGGTCACCCCAACAGTGAATAAACACTGTGTAGCTGAGGTGGTAGCAGAGGTAATGGGAACATGATGTTAGAGAAAGAAGTTGACTAATAATTCAGACTTCTTAGTCAGCTATGGAAGCTGAGACTGTAGCAGCTGCATTTTATGGTATTTTGTTGCTTCCTTACCCCCAAACCCCACTCCTTAACTCTCTAATGCCTTATATGAAGAGCATTGGGATAGCTAACATTTTAGATTTCAAACGTCACTGAATCAATATCATCCCATATCACACAGTAGCTAATGAGATATTATACAGCTCATGTATTGGGGACAAGTGATTTTCTCCTGGAAAAGGACAAAATTAAATCCTAACAGGCACAAGTGGAGGACTGCCTTGGGGCTATCACGCACTTTCCCCTTAGCCCTGCTCCCCACCCTTCTCCCCAGTTCTGCTCCTGAATGCTCTCCTGTCTTCTGGAGTATCGGTGAGTCTGACCAGTGGGAGATACTGGCAGGAATTCATGGGTGTAAGGAACAAGGTCAGAGTATATAATGACCTGGCTCCCTGGCCATGCTGAAGGTTGTCAGGATAGCTCCTCCTATAATTCAGGGCTAAGCAGCCCTCACAAGAGCTGCCACTCCCATCTCTAATTCCCACAAGTCTAAGAAGACATGGCTTCTGTTGGTACCCTCTCATCAGGTTTTAAAAGTTGCATTCTTTTCATTGTAATGGCAATAATCTTAAAATAATATAAAAATGTTTCACTGTCCATGTAAGAGAGTAAATAGTTCAAAATTAATTAGCAAGATGCAAAAGAAAATTATAATCAGAACCTAAATTCACCATCTAGATTGTTGAATTATCTGTCAACAATGTCTAATACCCGATTCTAGCTGCACTTAATTCTACTTGCAAATCCATGATTGTGAATACACAGAAATCATTAATGGAAGAAAAAAATCAATATAAGTCTAAATAATTTCAAAACTCCTACCACTTATTTGGTAGAGAAACCCTACTAGATGGAATAAGTCTGTGCATGACCCCACACACACACACATACACACACACACACACACACACAACCAACAGAACCAATAACCACAGCCTTGTAGGATTTGGGCCTTTCTAGATAAGGCTCTTCCACAGGTTCACTGAAATTTAGCTCCAAGCTTTCAATCCTGGGGCAATGGCAAATCCCTTTACTGTCAGTACCATGCAGAAGAGCAGGAGAAGAAACAAACCTGGCTCCTCAGCGCTGCAAAGAAAGCTTGCTGCATCAGCATTTATTTGTGCCATGGAAGGAATGCAATGCCAGCATTTGGACGAGAAGAGAAGAGAACCCATGGAAAGCAAGGGTGCAGGAGAACAGTTCAGACACTATACTCAGACCAAGATCAGTATCACAGCAGCTGCCACACAAGAGAACATGTGAGAATCCAGAGGCAGGGGAGAGGCCACAGAACACCTGGACATGATTCCCCTGACCACAGGATGTGGAGCCTCCTGGCTAAGGCTGACTTGGGTTCAAGACCAAGAGAACTGCACCAGGCAAAGTCCCCTAAAGAGAACTGCAGATGGGATTACAGGGCCCAGCTGAACGGTGACAGGAATCCCAGATGTAAGACCTTGCACAGCTGCAGGACACAGCTGTTTAATCCACTGGGGCCTGGCCACAGGGGTGTCAAGGGCAGCCGTGTGGAGCTGGGGACACAAGGTTTTCAGCAAATTCTGTCCAATCATCCTGAGGTTTCTGAGGGGCAGGGCTCTCTGGAGCAGCCCACCCAGAGCCACTGTGACTGGTAGGGTCCAGGGACTATTTGGCTCACCTGACCTCTAAATTTTATTCATAAAATGAAAGGATTTAGTTATGTAATTTTTGACGTTCCCTCAATAGAAATTCTATGATCATGTGAGACGAGCACAGTCCTGACTTCATAGGCTGCAGAACTGTGATCCAGAAAGAAACCTCACTGGTTTTTTCCAGGCACATAATCAACAGTTTTTGAAGCCATAAAAGAAAAACTGTCTTTTCCTTTTTTTAACAAAGAGGGACTGCTGAGGAAAATTAAAACACATAAAGCGTTTTCTTTTTATGAAGCTTGGATGATTTCATACCTTTGGGAACATTAAGATGTATCAATGATTTGATTTACTCAACAAATTATCATGCCTAGAACATTGCATTTAAGTGGAACTTATTCATAGCATAATTACAGATTGACCAATTAAATTTATTTTGGGGTGGTTTTCTTTTCCCCAAATTGAAGTACAAGTTGGTGGATTTTAGGATATCTAGTTCTAAGGTTGTTTCAGTTCATTTAAAAAGAAATGAGCCAGGTGCAGTGGCTCAAGCCTATAATCATGGCACTTTGGGAGGCTGAGGTGAGAGGATTGTCTGAGCCCATGGGTTCAAGACCAGCCTGGGCAACTTGATAATACTTCATCTCTACAATAAATCAAAAAATTAACTGGGCGTGGTAGCACACATCTGTCATTCTGACTACTTGGAAGGCTGAAGCAGAAGGATCTCCGGAGCCCAGCAGGTCGATGCTGGGGTGGCTGTGAGTATGCCACTGCACTCCAGCCTAGGTGACAGAGTGAGACTCCAACTCAAAAAAAAGAAAAAAAAGGAGGGGACAAGATGGCAACTGGACAGGTCGGACTGTGAGAATCTCTGGAAAAGCAAGTGTCCATAAAGACTGTGCATGAGTAGGCATGTGCTGGTGGGTGAATGAAAGTTCGCCTGAGGGGAGACTCGGGTTCATGCACTGGGGCCCCCCTCTGAGGGTGACTGCATGCCCCCACCACCCTGAGATTAGAACCGCAGCACACAAATAGCCTGCAGTTCACAGAACTCTCCTGAGAAGAGCCTGCCAAATCCAGCTGATTCTCATCACCTGACGCCTGGTCCACACCATCACCTGTTATAGCAAATCAACTGGAGCATCGGATCCAATCAATTCAGAAAGAAGATCAGGGAGAGCCAGAGAGGATCCTCATCTCTGGTGAGGAGTTGCTGACCGCAGCCATTTTCTCTGTCCCAGGACCAGGCAGAGGCCTGCATTGCTCCTCCACCCAGCGTCCAACTTGGGGACCTAAGGAAAGCTCATCAAACTGGGAGAGACAGAAGCCCCTCCCCCATGCTGAATCAGACACAGGTCAGATCTCAGTGGCAGACTTGAAAGGCAACAAGCCTGGTGAGTCCAGATCTAATTCACCCTCCTTCCACAGTAGGCGTGGGGCATCTGACCCAAGCTGTGAGCAACCCTATCAGCCTGTGCTGAGAGTAGAGGGGAGGGCCTATAAATCAGAGCTGAAAGGACGTTGAACTTACAGGAATGACCTCAGAGTGAGTTTGGTTCCTGGTTTTTATTCTTTTAATTTTTTTCCTCTGTTTGCTTTGCTCATTTTTGTCTGCTTTTTAGTTTTTTCTTTCTGTTTTTTGATAATACTTTTTTTTATTATTAGTTTATTTATTTGTTATAAAGATGTGGGGTACAATTCAAGGTTAGGTATATAAACTGATCATGCAGGTACCTTTGTTGATGAGGTATGCCCCTCCCTCCCCAGCAGTTTCCCTCAACTGCCAGTCCCAACCCCCTCCCCTGACAGTTTTCCACTACCACCAATCACTTTCTTTTTTTTTTTTTTTTTTTTGAGTTGGAGTCTCACTCTGTCACCCAGACTGGAGTGCAGTGGCCACTCCCGGCCACCACAGCCTCAACCTGTTGGGCTCTGGCGATCCTTCCACCTCAGCCTTCCAAGTAGCCGGAATTACAGGCACGTGCTACCACGCCCGGCTGATTTTTTTATTTATTGTAGAGATGAGGTCTCGCTGCCCAGGAGGGTCTCAAACCCGCAGGTTCAGTTAATTCACTCACCTCAGCCTCCCAAAGGTGCGGGATTACAGGCTGAGCCACCGAGTCCAGCTATCACTTTCTTACAGTATTATAATTGTTCAAGGTCACCTTATGAGTGAGAACATATGGAACTCAGTTATTTGTTTCTGTGATAAAACACTGAGTATGATCAACTCCAAATCCATCCAATGTGCTACAAAGTCTATATATTTGTCCTTCTTTATAACTGTATAATATTCCATTGTGTATATGTACCACATTTTTTAATCCAGTTCAGCTTTGATGGGCAACATGGTTGGCCCCATGTTTTTGCTATTGTGAATAGAGCTCAACAAACATACATGTGCAGGTGTCTTTTTGGTAGAATGATTTGAGTTCCTCTGGATATATTCCCAACAGGGGAATTGCTGGGTCATATGGAAGGGCAATTTCTAGTTCTTTCAGAAATTGCCACATTGTCTTCTAAAGAGGTTTTACTAGTCTGCACTCCCACAAGCAGTGTAGAAGTGTTCCTTTTTCTCCATATCCTCACCAGCATCTGTTGTTGTTAGTTTTTGATGTCCATTCTTTTTTTTTTTTTTTTGAGCTGGAGTCTCACTCTGTCACCCAGCCTCGACCTGCTGGGCTCCGGTGATCCTTCCACCTCAGCCTTCCAAGTAGCTGGAACTACAGGCGTGCATTACCACACCCAGCTAATTTTTTATTTATTGTAGAGATGAGGTCTTGCCAAGTTGCCCAGGCGTGTCTCGAACCCACGGGCTCAGGCAATCCACTCACCTCAGCCTCCCAAAGGTGTGGGATTACAGGCTGAGCCACCGAGCCCGGTTGATGATGGCCATTCTTATAGGGGTTAGGTGGTATCTCAGTGTGGTTTTGATTTGCATTTCTCTGATGATGAGTGGGGTTGAGCATTTTTTCATGTGTCTGTTGGCTGCCCATATATCTTCTTTTGAGAAGTGTATATTTATGTCTTTTGCCCGCTTTTTAAAGGGGCTGCTTGTTTTTTTTCCTTTCAGCACATTTGAGTTCCTTGTAGATCCTAGATGTTAGGCCTTTGTCAGATAAACAGTTGGCAAATATATTTTCTCATTCTATGGGTTGTCTCCCTGCTCTCTTGATGGTTTCTTTTGCTTTGCAGAAGCTTGTTAATTTGATGAGGTCTCACTTGTCTATCTTATTTCTTAAGGTATTGGCCTTTAGGGTTCTGAATAGGAATTGGTTCCCAGTTCCAATTTTCATAAGGGTGTCTCCTGTGTTTTCTATAGTTTGAGGTTTTGCATTCAGGTCTTTGATCCATTTAGAGTTAATTTTTGTGTATGGTGATAGGTAGGGATCCTGTCTCAATCTTCTGCATGTGATCAATCAGTTTTCCCAGCACCATTTACTGAATAGGTTCTCCTCCCCCCAGTGGTTGTCGTTGGAGGCTTTGTCAAAGATGAGTTGTTTGAGAAATTGAGGCTTTGCTTCAGGAATCTCTATCCTGTTCCATTGGTCTATATGCCTGTTCTTGTACCAATACCAGGCTGTTTTGATTACTGTAACCTCATAGTAAAGTTTGAAGTCTGGAAGTGTGATACCTCCTGCTTCATTTCTTTTGCTAAGGGTTGTTTTGGCTATTCATAGCCATTTATGTTTCCATATGAATTTCTGTTTTGTCATTTTTAGGTCTGAGAAGAATGATGTTAGTAGCTTAATAGGTATCTGTAGATTGCCTTTGGTAGAATGGACATCTTAACAATGTTGATTCTTCCTATCCGTGAGCATGGAATATTTTTCCATTTGTTTGTGTCTTCTTGGATTTCTTTAAGCAGTGTTTTGTAAATTTCATTGTAAAGGTCTTTCACTTCTCTGGTTAGAAACATGCTGAAGTATTTCATTTTTTTGGTGGCTATTGTGAATGGGATTGTGCTTTTTGTTTGGTTCTCTGTCTGCTTGTTGTTGGTGTAGAGGAATGCAACCGTGTTTTGCACATTTATTTTGGATCCTGAGACCTTCCCAAAGTCCTTTATCAGTGCAAGCAGGTTTTTGACAGATTCTCTTGGATTTTCACTCACAGGGGTGACCTGCAGAGCTGGCATTGTCCATCCAGACCTCCAGCAGTTAAATTTAGTCTGGCCTAAAGCTGCCTCCTTGTATACTTAAGTCTGCCTAAAGGTTTCTCCACACATAGTGAACTGTCAGAGGATGTGCAAACAGATTGGAGCCTGTTCTCATAACAGTCACCAAGTGTCAGCCAGTCAAAGGTGGCCAGCTGTTCAAACCATGCTCAAATAAAGCCAACACTGAGTCATAACCAGTGCAGCTGTTTCTGAATGTCATCTTGCTTCTTCTGCCCATAAGTCTCTCCTCTCCCACCACGCAGCAGCTTACTATGAACCTATTCTGGTTCAGGGTTGCCTGATTTACAAATCCTTTTCTCAATTGAACTTTGTTAAATTTAATTTGTTTAAAGTTTTTCATTTAATATATTTCTTTGAGAGCACTGAGGGGGCAGCCCAGCAGTGAGGCCATGGGACAGGGAGCGCTTGGTGGCTTCCTAGCCAGGAAGGAGGATGAAGGAAGGAAAGGAGGCCCATTCCACACCCTGAGAGAAGCCCTGAGAAAGCCCTCTCCTGCCAGGCTGCTGTGAGTCTGGGAAAGAAGGTGGATCAGCACTGGCAGCAGACCCTACCTTCATGTTGCTGGCACAATCAACCCACAAAGCAGTCTTTTGCAGATGTCCTGACCTTCCATAATCAGTCTACTGGTGTGGGAGACCATGCAGCTGTCATTGTGAGCTCTGAAATTTTGTGCTGGTGACAGGAGTGTCCTCATGGAGCCCACAGCTCCCCTCTCATGCACCATAGACAGCCTCTCCCACACCTTGAGTGAAGACACTGGGATTCATGGATTTCCCCTCACAGGTCCCATCATGTGCACAGCCTGGTTATAAATAAGCTGGGTTCAGACAGCATTGACTGGGGGATCAAAATGAATATTTAAGTAATTCCCAGTTCTGTCCACTCCCTAGAAGGTGTTTTCTGTTACTGAGAAGAGAACCCTGAGAAATCTGGGGCTTCTTCCAAGAGCTCAGTGGCACTATCTCCTGCCCAGCTTCCTGCCCTTTCCCCAGGAGCTAGTTCAGTGAGGCTTAGCAGGGATAGAGAGGGAGCCTTAGATCCTTGGGGTGGCTCAAAGGTATGGAGAGCCCCATCCTTATTTTTAAACTCTGGAAAAAAGACTATTTGCATTTTCATGGCCTACTCTCTCATGCTCAGGAATTAAGTTTTAATATTTGCCTATCATATCTTACATACAAGAATATCTTTTTGCTCTAGAGGAATTTTAAATGACTATTTCATGTGACACCATTTGTAAATTACTTTCTCCCCCCATTAGAATAACATGCAGCACAGAGATTCTTCCATATGTAAGAGATTGGTCTCAGTCTTTAAGAAGGGATATTTTGAATGCAGCTGAGAAAAATTTCCCTCCAAAAATAATCATCAAGTATGTGGCAGAAAACTGTAAGCCCACACTTCAAAATGAATTAAATATGCTCAAACAAGAATTTAAAAATACAAAATCCCATCTAAAATCAGAAATTCAAAACAGAAAACAAAAATTTACAAATAACAGAAAGAAACAGAAAGTTGATTGAACGGAGAATAAAGTAAAAGACAAATACAAAGTTTGTCAGAAATGAGGGGTTGGTTAATGGGTATAAAAATACAGTTAGAAGGAATAAGTTCTGGTGTTTGATAGCTCAACAAGGCTACTATACTTAACAGTAATTTATTGCTTATTTTTAAATTGTGAGAAGAGATGATTTGGAATGCTCCCAACACAAAGAAATTATAAATATTTGAGGTGACGGATATTTTAATTACCTGGATTTGATCATTGCACACTGTATGCTTGTATCAAAATATCACATGCACCCCATAAATATGTACACCTATTACATATCCAAAAAAATTTTCTTTAAAGAAATGAGAAATAAATTAAAAGATGTCCAAGAAACAATAGACATAAAAACATAAAAGTCACTAAATAAAGGTATCAAAGCAATGGAGAGAATAGAAATAAACAAACAAATAAATAAATAAAAAGGGTCAGAGACACAGCAGTGGAAATGGAAAGGGAAAAAAGGAATAATGTTTATCTCTTGGAATCCTTAAGGAAGAAAATCAAAATAGTGGAATGGAGCTAATATTTAAAACTAAAATCTCTGATATATGTTCCAGTAAACATATTAGAGTTCAAGAAGAAGATAAAATTATCAAGGCCCCAAAACAGGAATCAAACTGACATCAGATCTTACAGAATCAACATGTAAGACAAGGTAATAATGGAGCAGCATTTTTTAGAAAATAAATCCATGAAAAAATAATGTGAAGCAAGAATTTAAATCCAGCCAAGATATCTTTCAAATACAAGGCTGAAAAATTATTTTGGACTCCTGGGCAAGATGGCAATGGAACAGGTTAGACTGTGAGAATCCCTGCAAAAGTGAATGTCCATAAAGACTCTGCATGAGTGGGTATGTACCAGTGGGTATGTCCGTCTGAGGGGAGAGACTCAGGTTCATGCACCCTGGCTCTCCTCTGGAGGCAACTGCAACACACCACTGCCCTGAGATTGGAGAACCATACACATAGGATCATCTCCTGTTCTTGGGGATCTCTTAAGAGGAGGCCCTCACCACCTGACACCTGGCTCACACCATCACCTGCAGTAGCAGATTGGGCATACGCAGGAGAAGGCAGGTTGTAGAAATCTGGAATAAAGCTTCAATGCCAGTGATGAGATGCCAATGGGCACCATCTTTTCAGTCCTGGAACTGGGCAGAGATTTGCATTTCCACACCCAGTTCTGCCCTGCCACCATTTTGTGACCCAGAGGTTATCTTCTTATCAGACTCAAAGAGACAGACATCCCTCCCCAAAGCTGTAACAGGCACAGACATGTCAGAACAAGAGGAGGAGACTTGACAGCAGCAATAGCTAGTAGGGTGAGTACAAATCTGATCCATTCTCCTCCCACAATAGTCCATGGGGCATATGATCCATACTGACAGCAACCCTATCAGCCATCCCTGAGAGCAGAGAAAAGAGGCTAGAGATCAGAGCCACTCCCAAGGTGGAAGCCTGAAAGAAAACTGGAGCCACACAAATGGCCACAGACAGAGATTTTGTTAGTTTGTTTTTTGTTTTAGTTTTAGCTTTCTTTCTTTTCTTTCTATTTTGGTTTACATTTTTGTACTTGCTTTGTGTCTGTTATTTTAATTTTTTTTACATTTTATGTTTATATATGGATACTTTTGAGGGAGAGTACACCAACAGGGGGTTTTGTTTGTTTGTTTTTATAATTACCTGCATGTTTTTCTCTTTTTTGTTTTTTCTGTCTTGTTTGTCTGTTTATTCATTAGTTGGCACACCTGTCTGTTTTTCCCTCTTCTTCTCTCTCTCTCCACCTCCCTTTCATCTTCCTCTTTCCTTTTTCCATTATTTTCCCTTATCTCATTTTGCTTTCAGGGGGCAAACAGACATCCACAGTGCATGGACAGATTGTAAGGCAGTGGAAAATGGGTTCCAAGGGGCCCAAACATCTGTCAGTGGACACTGGGATTTACAGACAGCTTCTGAATCACAGTTCCCCTCTTAATTAAATCTCAAAACTGCACAAAGCACAGGCAGCTAACCCCAATCCAGCTTCAAAACTGAAAAAACAGAAGATCTACATAAGAGAGAATAGGAGATTGAGCAAACAAAAATAAAAGCTATTCCCCATCACTGAACAACAGAATTAAAGAAAAGATTTTAAAAGGGAAAGGAAAACCTACACAAATGAAGAAAAACCAAAGGAAGAAAATGAGTCTCACACAGACCACTGGGAGGTCAGTCACTGAGAATACAGATTTCAGAACTTGAACAATGAAGAGCCCCCAGAATGACTGGTCTCAAATCACAAATCTAGATATCAAGATATTAAAAGAGAGAATAAATAGATATGAGGAGAGATAAGAGGAAATAATGAAGCAGTTCATAACCAAGATAAAAGCAATAAAGAATACAGTGAATGAAATAAACAACAAACTGATAAGCATGGAAAGCAGAATTAATCAAGCAGAAGAAAGAATCTCAGAGCTTGAGAACCAAAATATGGAACTAACCCAAACTGTTAGAAACATAGAAAAGAAGCTTAATAAGAAAGAACAAAGCCTCCAAGAGATGAGTGATTGTTTCAAAAGGCCAAACCTAAGATTAATGGGAATCCCTGAGGCACATAGAGAGTCAGAGACCACCCTGGAACAAATTCCATGAAATTATCCAAGAAAATTTCCTTCATCTCATCAGTGATGCAACCTTTCAAACATAAGAGTTTTAGAGAACCTCTGCAAGACAACAAATGAGAAAACCGACTCCTAGATACATAGTAATTTGCCTAAACAAAGTAGGTATAAAAGGCAGCAAAAGAAACAGGTCAGACTACCTACCAGGGAAGATCAATTAGAAAAGCAGCAGACTTATCTACAGAAATACTTCAGGTTAGGAAAGCTTGGAGCCTAATCTTCAAAGTTCTCAAAGATAAACAATTTCAACCAGAATTAGCTACCCAGCTAAGCTAAGCTTCATCAGTGATGGAGAATTAAAATCCTTCCCAGACGTTCAATCCCTAAGAATTTATGCTGCCTCCAGACAAGCTCTACAAGAAACACTTAAGAAAGTATTAAACACAGAAGACAGGAAAAAAAGAACGACAATGACCTTCCCAAGAATGCAGGAAAAAGATAGAAAACACACATGAATCAATGCAAAAATCAAAAGAAAGACAACAAGCAAACAGTAGCAACAAAAGTAAAGTCCATAAGAACTTCATGACAGGGATAAACTCTCACATCTCTATAATTAGCCTGAATATGAATGGACTAAATGCACCACCAAAAAGATAAAGAATGGAAAAATAGATAAAATATCATGAGATTATAATATATTGTCTCCAAGAGATTCAACTCACTAGAAAGGACACTCACAGACTCAAAGTAAGAATATGGAAAGCAAAATTTCAGGCAAAAGGAACAGAAAAGAAAGCAGGAGTCATGATCTTAATATCAGACAAAATACCCTTTAAGCTATCAAAAATAAAAAAGATACAGAAGGTCACTACATAGTGATAAAAGGTTCAATCCATCAACAAGAAATAGCCATCCTAAACATATATGCACCCAACATAGGAGCACCAACTTTTATAAAGCAGCTTTGAGATAAACTGAAAAAACATATTGACTCTAACACTATCATAGCTGGGGACTTAAACACCCCACTAGCAACCTTAGGCAAATCAAGACAAAAATTCAACATGGAGATTCGGAACCTCAATGTGATGCTTAACCAAATGGACTTCGTTGATACCTATAGAACACTCCACCCAACATCATGGAATATACATTCTACTCATCATCACATGGAACATATTTAAGATTGACCACATCCTCGGCCATAAATCAAGCATAAACAAATTCCACAAACACTACCATTCACCTTTTCAGACCACAGTGAAATAAAAATAAACATCAACACCAACAAAGTTTCACCAAACTCCACAAAGACATGGACACCAAACACCATGATGCTATACAACTCATAGGTCAACATGGAAATCAAAACAGAGATTAAAAGATAGCTGGAAACAAATAAAAATGAAGAAACATCTTACCAAAACCTCTGAGATGCTATGAATTAAGTCCTAAGAGAGTAACTCATAGCTCTATAAACACACATGAAAAAAATGAAAATATCACAAGTTAACAGCCTAACAAACCACCTAAAGAAGTTGGAGAATCAAGACCACCAAAACCCTAACTTCAGCAGAAGAATCCAGATCACCAAAATAAAAGCCCAAATTCAAGACATAGGAAATGAAAAGACAATACCAAAAAATCAATAAAACCAAGAGCTAGTTTTTTGAAAGGGTAAACAAGACTGATGTACTCCTAGCTAGACTTACCGAGAAAAAGTGAGAAAAATCCCAAATAAATACAATGAAACTGCAAAAGATGAAGTCACAACTGACCCCAAAGAAGCACAAAGGATTATCAGAGAATACTATGTACACCTGTATGAAAACAAACTCAAATACCTTAATGAAATGTAGGACTTTCTTACATCACACAACCTCCCCAGCTTGAAACAAGAATTTGCAACCATAAATAGACCAATAACCCAGGAAATCGACTATGTCATAAGAAAACTAACTACAAAAAAAAAGCCCTGGACCAGAGGACTTTCCAGCAGAATTCTACAAAACATACGAGGAGGCACTGATGCCAATCTCATTGAAAATATTCCAGGCAATCGAGAAAGATGGAAATCTCCCCAATAATTTTATGAAGCTAACATCACATTGATGCCCAAACCAGGTAAAGATCCAACAAAGAAAGAGAACTACAGGCCAATATCTTTGATGAACATGGATACTAAAATTCTCAACAAGATTCTAGCAAGCCAGATTCAACAACGCATCTCAAAAATCATCCATCATAACCAAGTAGGCTTCATCCCCACGATCCAGGACTGGCTCAACATCCATAAGACCATAAATGTAATTAAATCCATCAACAGATGTAAAGACACAATCACATGATTATATCATTAAATGCAGAAAAAGCTTTTGATAAGATCCAGCACCACTTCTTGATAAAAACCCTCAAACATCTAGGCACAGATAGAACATACCTCCCAATAGTAAGAGCCATCTATGAGAAATCCATAGCCAGTATAATGCTAAACACATAGAAATGGGAACAATTTCACCCAAAAACCAGAACAATACAAGGATGCCCACTCTCACCCCTCCTGTTCAACATAATATTGAAAGTCCTAGCTAGAGCAATCAGACAGGAGGAAAAAATCAGAGTTATCCAAATAGGAAAAGTGGAAGTAAAGTTATCCCTCTTTGCTGACAATATGATCCTATACCTCAAAAACCCAAGAGAATCTGTCATTTGCACTGATAAAGCACTTTGGCAAAGTCTCAGGGTATAAAATTAATGTGCAAAAGTCAGTTGCATTCCCATACACCAACAATAAATAAACAAAAACCCAAATAAAAAGTACAATCTCATTTACAATAGTCACAAAAAAATGAAATACCTTCTGGAATCTCTATCCTACTCCATTAGTCTATATGCCTGTTCTTGTACCAATACCAGGCTGTTTTGATTATTGTAACTTTATAATAAAGCTCAAAGTCTGGGAGCATGTTGCTTCCTGCTTTGGTTTTTTTGTTTGTTTTTGTTTGGTTTGTTTTTTTTCTGTGGATTCTTTTGGTTATTCATGGTCATTTATATTTCCATATGAATTCCTGTATGTTTCAAGGTCTGAGAAGAATGCTGCTGGTAATTTAATGGCTATTGTGTTAAATATATAGAGTGCCTTGGGTAAGATGAACATCTCAACAATGTTGATTCTTCCAATCCATGAGTATGGAATATTTTTCCATTGTTTGTATCATCTTTGATTTCTTTGAGAAATGTTTTGTAATTTTTGTAGTAAAGGTCTTTCATGTCTCTGATTAGGAACGAGCCAAGGGATTTCATTTTTTATGCCATTTCCCAAGAACTAAGCCCTTCAAGTTGTTTTCCAGCCAGCTTGGGAGGTAACAGGCCCCAAGGGCAAACTCTGAAGCTGCAGACAGTTCTCAGCAGGGCACATTGCCTGAGCACACCTGAGGTCCTGGGGCTGTCTGCACCTTGACATTCAGATCACAGACTGCCTGAGACCAAGGCAGAAGCCAGGTGGGATGCATTGCTATAGCAACCTCTCACTCCCCTTGTGAAGTCTTCTGGACTGGCTCTGCACAATACCATTACCTCAGTGGGCTGGAATTCCATCTTAATCCCCACTGGGGCAGCTAAGAGTACACTCTTGCAAGTGTTTAAGCTCCTTTTCTCTGCACTCCCCTGAAGGCTCAAAACAGACAGAGAACTTTGGAAATCCCAGAGCCCTGTCCTCAGCCTAGGCTGCCTGGGTACTTTCTTGGAGCAAAACTCGCCAAGGAAGAACCCTACAGCCACCATTATAGCTGGCTTTCTCCCACAAGTGCCACCTCCTGACTGAAGGTCAACAGTATGGCCCACCATATTGGATACAATACCTCGACTTTGGGGAAGGCATGATCTCAAGAGCCAGCTAACAATACTTTCCATCCACTCCAGTTACTCAGGACATCATGAGCCAGAGCAGGTACACAGCACAGGTTTGTCACATCTGGCCATTAAGAAACTCACCACACCACGGCTATGAATAATCAAGGGAACCATAAGTGCCCAGGTCAGCCCCCTGCCAACCTCAAATAAGAAGAAATTATCTACATAAATGAGAGGGAACCAGAAAAATAAGTTTGACACAATGATAAAACAGTGTTCTTCACGCCCCCAAAGACCACCCTAACTCTTCAGCAAAGAATCCTAACCAAAATGAAATTTTTGAAATATCAGACATAGAATTCAAAAGGCTAATATAAAATTGATTAATGAACTTCAGGAGAAAACTGAAAACCAACATAGCAAAATTTAAAAAATGATTCAGGACATGAATTTAAAAGTCTCCAAAGAGATAGACAAAATTTTTTTTTAATTTTTAATTATTTTTTTTTTTATTATGAAGTTGTGGGGTACAGTTAAGGGTTAGGTATACAATTGCGTTTCATTCAGGCACCCTGTTGATATGGGGTGTTTCCCTGTTCCCAGACCGATATTTGCTACTGTTAATCCCATCTCCCTCCCCCACCATAGTTTCCTAGTACTGTCAGTCATTTTCATATAGTATTGCATTGGATGTTTAAGGTTTTTTTTTAATTATTTATTTATTTTTTATTATGAAGGAGATAGACAAATTTTTAAAAAACATGAAAAAATTCTGGAAATGAAAGAATAATTCAGGAAAGTGCAAAATGCAGTGGAAAGTTTTAACAATAAACTAAAACATGCAGAAGAAAGGATCTCAGAACTTGAAGACAAGGCTTTCAAATCAACCCAGTCAGAAAATAGTAAAGAAAAAAGAAACAAGAGAACAAAATAAAGTCTCCAAGAAATGTGGGATTATGAAAAATGTCCAGACCTAAGAACCATAGAAGCTCCTGAGGAAGAAGAGAAAGCAAGAGGTTTGGAAAACCTATGTGAAGGAATAATGAAAGTAAACTTCCCTGGCCTTGACAGACATCTAAACATGCAGGTACAAGAAGCCCAAAGAACCCCCAGAAGATTCACTACAAAAAAAAGTCAGCCCCAAGGCATATAGTCATTCAATTATGTAAAGCTAAGGTGAAGAAAAGAATTTTAATAACAGTGAGACAAAACCACCAAATAACTTACAAAGGTAAACCTAGTAGACTTCTCAGAAGAAACTGTACAAGCCAAAAGGAATTGGGGCCCCATTTTCAATCTCCTCAAACAAAATAACTGTCAACCAAGGGTTTTGTATCCCACAAAACTAAGTTTTATAAATGAAGGAGAAATGGCATCCTTTGCAGACAAACAAATGCTAAGGGAATTTGTCACCACTAGAACAACTCTATGAGAAATACTCAAAGGAGTTCTAAATACTAAAGAAAAAAAAACAGTAGAAAAACATTGGAAATCATAAAGTTCACAGACCTTATGGAACATCTACACAATATAGAAAATAACTGAATATATAAAACAACCAGATAACAACTAGTATGATGAATGGAATAGTACATTACATACATATTAATGTTAACTCTGAACATAAATGGCCCACCTAAAAAGATACAGAGTGGCAGAATAGATTAAAAATACACAATCCAAATATCTACTGCCTTCAGGAAACCCACCTAACTCACATAGACTCAGGAAAAATAAATGGGGAAAATATTTAATGTAAACAGAAATTTTAAATGAGCAGGAGTAGCCATTCTCATATCAGGTAGAACAGAATTTAAATTAACAAAAGTAACAAATGATAAAGATGGCTATTATATAAGGATAAAGGGATCAATCCTATAAGAAGACATAACAATTTTAAGTATATATGCATCTAACACCAGAGTCTCCAGTTTTATAAAACAAATTCTACTAGACCTAAAAAAAGAGATAGACAGCAATACAATAATAGTGGGAGACTTCAATACCCCACTGTCAATGGTTGAGAGATCATCAAAGCAGAGAGTCAACAAAAAAAAAAAAACAGTGGAGTTAAACCAGATTCTAGAACAAATGGAACAAACATCTACAGAATAGTCCAACTCAAAACTACAGAACTTACATTTCTCTCATCAGCACATGGAACATTCTCCAAAATAGACTATGTGGTTGACCACGAATCAAGTTTTAATAAACTCAAAAAAATAAAAGTTGTATCAAGCACCTTCTCTGACAACAGTGAAATATAAATAAAAATTAAATAAAAACTAACTCCAACAAGATTTCATAAAACCAAACAAAAGCATAGTTAAACAATGTGCTCCTGAGTGATCCTTGGGTCAACAAAGAATTCAAGATGGAAATTTAAAAATTCCTTGAAACAAATAACAACAATAAAACAAGTTATCAAAACCTCTGGGACACAGTCAAAGCCGAGCTCAGAGGAAAATGTATAACACTTAATGCCTACATTAATAGACTGAAAGATCAACACCCTAACATCACACCTCAAGAAATTAGAAAAATATAAACAAACCAAACCCAAAGCTAGAAGAAGAAAGGAATAATAAAGATTAGAGTAGAATTAATTAAAACTGAAATAAAAAATACAAAGACTCAATTTTAAAAAGTTTAAGTGAAAAGATAATCAAAACTGATAGACTGCTAGCTAAATTAAGAAACAAAGAGAGGAGACTTCCAGCAAGATGGTGATGAGGCAGCTTGGTCTGTGAGACCCCCCACAGAGGAGAACACAAAGAGACTCTGGTTCTCTCCCCGAGGCTGCAGATCCCATCATCGGCAACCTGCTCTTCACACAGAGCTTGGCCGTAGACATTGCTGAGGCATCACCGCCATCTGGGCAACTACTGCGGCTGCCATCACTGCCGCTGCAGCCTCTGTGACAAGCATTCCACATCACACCTCTAGTGCCTGAGGCAAGCCACCGCTGCCGCCGCAGAGGCAGCCGTTCCACATCGCACCACCGGTGCCTGTGGCGAGCTGCCATGGTCGCCGCTGTGGCCGCCACCACCAAAGCAGCCATTCCACATCGCACTGCCCATGCCTGAGGTGAGCCACTGTTGCCAACGCAGCAGCCATTACACATCACACCGCCTGTGCCTGAGGCAATCCACGACTTCAGACTTTGAAGCACCTGTGAGCAAGATCTGCTACAGAACACTCCACCCAAAAACCACAGAATATGGAACTCTAAGATCAACTACATACTTGGCCATAAATTAAGTATAAGAAAATATAAAAGGAACAAAATTTTACCATGTACCTTCTCAGATCACAGTGGGAAAAAAAAAACATTAACACCAACAAGAAGATCCCCCCCAAAACCATCAAAGACATAGACACTAAACAGCATGATGTTGAACAACTCCTGGGTCAATGAAGAAATCAAAACAGAGATTAAAAGGTACTTGGAAACAAATGAAAATGAAGAAACATCTTACCAAAATCTCTGAAATGCCATGAAAACTGTACTAAGAGGGGAATTTATATCCCTACAAACACACATGAAGAAAATGGAAGGATCACAAATTAATAGCCTAACAAGCCACCTAAGGAAGCTGGAAAAGCAAGACCACAAAAACCCTAATTTCAACAGAAGAATCCAGATCACCAAAATAAAAGCCCAAATTCAGGACACAGAAGACAAAAACATAATACAAAAAATCAATGAAACAAAAAGCTGGTTCTTCGAAAGGATAAATAACATCAATGGTCCCCTAGCTAGACTGACCAATAAAAAATGAGAAAAAGCCCAAATAAACACAATCAGAAACACAAAAGATGAAGTCACATCTGACCCTGAAGAAATACAAAAGATCATTAGAGACTACTATGTACACTTGTATGGAAACAAACTTGAAAACCTTAAGGAAATGGAGGACTTTCTGACATCATACAACCTGTCTAGGTTGAAACAAGAAGAAATTGAGACCCTAAATAGACCAATAACAATCAAGGAAATGGACTATGTAATAAGAAAACTACCTACAAAAAAAAAGCCCTGGTCCATATGGCTTTCCAGCAGATCTACAAGACATTTAAGGAGGAGCTTATACCAATCCTATTGAAGGTATTCCAGGCGATTCAGAAAGATGGACATCTCCCCAAATCATATTACATGGGTAACATCACATTGATACCCAAGCCAGGTAAAGACCCAACAAAGAAAGAGAACTACAGGCCAATATCTTTGATGAACATAGATGCTAAAATCCTCAACAAGATCCTAGCAAATGAGATTCAACAACACATCTGAAAAATCATCCATCGTGACCAAGTAGGTTTCATACCTGCGATGCAAGGCTGGTTCAACATTCATAAATCCATAAATATAATTAAAAACATCAACAGATGTCAAAACAAAAACCACATGATTATATCATTAGATGCAGAAGCTTTTGATAAAATCCAGCACCCCTTCTTGATAAAAACACTCGAACAGCTAGGCATACAGGGAACATACCTCAAAAAAGTAAAAGCCATCTACGAGAAATCCACAGCCCGCATACTCCTAAATGGACAAAAATTGGAACCATTTCCCCTGAAAACTGGAATAAGACAAGGATGCCCACTCTCACTCCTCCTGTTCAATATAGTATTGGAAGTCCTGGCTTGAGCAAACGGAGAAGAGAAGGCATTCAGGGGTATCTATATAGGAAAAGAAGAAGTCAAGTTATCTCTCTTTGCAGATGACATGATCGTGTGCCTTGAAAACCCAAGAGAATCTGTCAAAAACCTCCTTACACTGATAAAGGACTTTGGCAAAGTCTCAGGGTATAAAATAAATGTACAAAAGACAACCAGTTTCTTTACACCAATAATAAACAAACAGAAACCCAAATAAAAACCACAATTCCATTCACAATAGCCACAAAAAAATGAAATACCTTGGCATTTTCCTAACCAGAGACATGAAAGACCTTTACAATGCAAACTACAAGACACTGCTCAAAGAAATCAAAGATGACAGAAACAAGTGGGAAAATATCCCATGCTCATGGATTGGAAGAATCAACATTG
>NW_007251290.1:50351-51102 GCF_000164805.1 Carlito syrichta
AGAAGCTAAACTCAATTTCTCAACCAACTCATCTTCGACAAAGCCTCCACCACCTACCACTGGGGAGAGCAGAACCTATTCAGTAAATGGTGCTGGGAATACTGTCTGACCACATGCAGAAGACTCAAACAAGACCCTATCTGTCCCCATACACAAAAATTAACTCTACATGGATCAGAGACCTAAATGTAAGACCTCAAACCATAAGAACCTTAGAAAATGCAGGTCATACCCTTATGGAAATTGGAACTGACATCGAATTTCTGAACAAAACCCGAAACCCACAGGCCATGAGATAAGATAGACAAGTGGGACCTCATTAAACTGACAAGCTTCTGCAAAGCCAAAGAAACCATCAAGAGAGCAGGGAGACAGCCTACAGACTGTCAAAAAGTATTTGCCAACTCCAGGTCTGACAAAGGCTTAACATCTTGGATCTACAAGGAACTCAAACGTGCTGAAAAGATAAAAAACAAACATCCCCATTATAAAGTGGGCAAAAGATATGAACAGACACTTCTCAAAGGAACACATCTGAGCAGCCTACAGACACATGAAATGTTCAACCTCACTAATCATCAAGGAGATGGAAATCAAAACCACACTGAGATACCACCTAACTCCAGTCAGAATGGCAATTATCAATAACTCAAAAAATAACAGTTGCTGGAGAGGTTGTGGTGAAATGGGAACACTCCTACACTGTTAGTGGGAGTGCAAACTAGTGCAACCTCTATGGAAAACAGTGTGG
>NW_007251290.1:51122-54621 GCF_000164805.1 Carlito syrichta
ATCACACTGCTATACATGCCACACTTCATAGTTTTTTCCCATGATCATTTATATTTACTCCTATAATGTCCTACTAGTTTTCATTTGACCCTGCCATTCTGGCTGAATAATCCAACTCATCTTCATTCTCCTTAATTCATACTCCACACCAACCACTTTGAATGACCTTAAATCCTTAGAAAGAGCAGTATCACAATTCTATGTTTTGTAGCTGCCATTCCCTACGTATAAAATATTCTTTATTTTTGCCCACATCTAAAACCTGCTACTTTTTCAAGATCCAATTCAAGTATCATCTCCTTTCTCAGACTTTTCTTGAATTCCCTTCCTTCCTCTCTCTTCCACCCCATCTCCTTCTATCCTACTATTACTGTTTTTCTAACACTTTCACATTGTATTGTAATGATAATTATACAGTTCCTTTTTTTGTTGTTCTTTTAGAGGAGAGGACATCCTATTTATCTTTTTTTTATCTCCCACCATATCTGGCACAAAGAAGATACCAATAAAATGATTGCAGAATGAATGAATGAACTAACTAGAATTGTGTGTTTTAGCTTCCCCAGCTGCATTATCAGATTTCCACTGAAGAATTGGTTTGATCTTTTTTTTTCTCCCAGTCTTTATAACTTCTCTCTCAAGCCAAGTAAAAAAGTTAGATTTTCTTACCCATGACACAAGAATGACTACTGAAAATGACTCAAGAATAGGAAATGTAGACATGTAGACAAGTTGTGATATTCTAAAGTTAGAATTTTATTAAGAATTTATTAACCATCCAATAAACACATCAAAAAGAACATAACTTAAAGTCAGGAGAGCAGAGTCCAAGACTTATGCCATCTTAGGCGAATTACTCTGAGCCTCAGATTTTCATAGTCTAAAACTGAGTAACCTCAAAATTTCCCTTCAGCTCAAACAGTTTAGAATTTATTTGTTTGCTCTGTTACCAAACTAAAATTGACTTTTTCTGCCTGGTGCTGCAAAGTTAAACACTGACATCAGAATTGCAGTGAAAAGCCGGGCTCAGTGGCTCAGCCTGTAATCCCACGCCTTTGGGAAGCTGAGGTGAGTGGATTGCCTGACTCCGTGGGTTGGAGACCCGCCTGGGCAGAGAGACCTCATCTCTACAATAAATCAAAAAATCAGCCGGGCGTGGTAGCACATGCCTGTATTCTGGCTACTTGGAAGGCTGAGACGGAATGATCGCTGGTGCCCAGCAGGTCAAGGCTGTGGTGGCTGGGAGCAGCCACCACACTCCAGTCTGGGTGACAGAGTGAGACTCCAACTCAAAAAAAAAAAGAAAAGAAAAGGACTGACAGTGGTGGGAAACTATGGGGTGGGAAGGGAGGTGGGATTAATAGTCAATATCTGTCTGGGGACAGGGAGACACCCCTTATCAACAAGGGTGTCTGAATGAAGCATATTTGTATACCTAACCCTTAACTGTACCCCACAATATCAAAATAAAAAATATTGATATAAAAAAAGAAACAGAGAGAAGACTCAAATGAGCTCAGTCAGAAATGGAAAAGGAGACATTACAACTGATGCCTTAGACATTCAAAAGATAATCCGAGACTATTATGCGCAACTTGATGCAAACAAATTACAGAATCTAGAGGAAATGGGTAAACTCTTGGAAACATACAACACCCCAACCTTGAATCAGAAATTAATAGAAACCCTGAACAGACCAATAATGAATTGCAAAATTTAAACAGTAATTAGACGTCCCAAAAAGTCCAGGTCCTGCTGAACTCACAGGTGAATTCTAGCATACCTTCAAAAAAGAATTGGTACCACTTTTACTGAAGCTATTCCAAAATATTGAAGAGAAGAATATCCATCCTAACTCATTCTACAAGGCCAGTATCACTCTGATACCAAAGCCAGGAAAAGATACAACCAAAAAAGAAAACTACAGACCAATATCTCTTATGAACAGAGATGCAAAAATCTTCAACAAGATATTAGCAAACTGAATTCAACAGTACATAAAAAATAATAATAATACACCACGACCAAGTGGGTTTTATTCCAGGGACACAAGGGTGGTTCAACATACACAAGCCAATAAATGTGACCCACTACATAAATAGAATTAAAAACAAAAAATCATATGATCATTTCAATAAATGCAAAAAATAGCATTTGATAAAATCCAGCATCTCTTCACGATTAAAACCCTGAACAAAATAAGCACAGAAGGAACATTACTGAAAATAATAAGAGCCATATATGACAAACCCACAGCTAATGCCACCCTGAATGTAGAAAAGTTGAACATTCCCCTTTAGAACTGAAATAAGGCAAGGATGCCCACATTTTCACCATTGCTATTCAACATAGTACTGGAAGTCCTAGCCAGAGCAATCAGGCAAAACTAAATTAACTAATTAATTAAGTAATTAAAATAAAGGTTATCCAAATTGGAAAAGAAGAAATCACATTGTCTCTGAATACTGATATGATCTTATACCTAGAGAACCTTAAAGACTCCTCCAAAAGACTCTTGAACTTGATAAATGAATTCAGTAAAGTTTCAGGATACAAAAGCAACACACAGCTATAAGCCAACAGCAACCAAGTTAAGAATCAAATCTAGAACTCAATTTCATTTGAGTTGAATGAATGCCAGCAAAAAAGCTAAAATGCCAGTCAAAAGCAAAATACCTAGGAATATTATATTTAACTATGGAGGTGAAAGATCTCTACAAAGAGAACTACAAAACAAACTCTGAGAAATGAAACTATAGAGGACACAAACAAATGGAAAAACATTCAATGCTTATGAGCTGGAAGAATCAACATTGTTGAAATGAGCATATTACCCAAAGTAATCTCCAGATTCAATGATATCTTTATTAAACTACCAACGTCATTTTTTACATAATTAGAAAAAACAATCCTAAAATTCATATGGAACCAAAAAAGAACCAGAATAGCCAAAGCAATCTAAGCAAAAAGAACAAAGCTGGTGGCATCACATTACCTGACTTCAAATAATACTACAAGGCTGAAGTAACCAAAACAGCATGGTACTGGCACAAGAACACAGACTTGTGGACCAATGGAAAAGAACAGAGAATCCAGAAATAAGCCCAAATACCTACAACCAACTAATCTTTGACAAAACATATACTGGGGAAAAAACACCCTATTCAACAAATGGAGCTGGGATAATTGGATAGCTACATGCAGAAAAATGACGCTTGATCCCTATCTCTCCCCATATACAAAAATTAACTCAAGATGGATTAAAGGCTTAAATGTCTGACCTGAAACCATAAAAATACTAGAAGAAAACCTAGGAAAAACTCTTATGGCCATCAGCCTAGGCAAAAAAAATGTATGGCTAAAGTCCCAAAAGCAAATGCAACTAAAACAAATATAAAGAAGTGGGACTTGATCATCTCGTAAAGTGCCTCGTGTCTTTGATTCTTCCCCTTTCTCCCTGTGAAATGCAGGTCCAGGGAGTCAGTAAGGAAGATCCTGG
>NW_007251291.1:0-3801 GCF_000164805.1 Carlito syrichta
TCACTTTTACCTTTTGCATAATGAATTAGCTAGAACAATTTCACAAAGAGAACTATAACCAAAAACCCCGAACCCAGACGAGCTACTTTTGAACAGCCATAAGGGCATACTCATCTATGTCGCAAAATAGAAGATTTTCAAGTAGCGGAGAAAAGCCTACTGAGCCTGGTGATAGCTGGTTGTCCAGAATAGAATATCAGTTCAACTTTAAATTTACCCACAGAACAAATAATCTCCATGTAAATTTAAACGTTACTCTAAAGAGGGACAGCTCTTTAGAAATAAGAAACAACCTTACTTAAAGAGTAACCAAACTCTTTTCCATAGTTGGCCTAAAAGCAGTCACCCGTTAAGAAAGCGTCCAAGCTCAACTCCACCCAAAATGCCTTAATCTCAATAACCAAACACAACTCCTATAATTACACTGGACCTATCTATAAAACTATAGAAGCAATATTGCTAATATAAGTAACAAGAAAATATTCTCCTCGCACAAGCTTATATCAGACCGGATGAACCACTGATAGTTAACAACCCAATATAAACAATTATAAATATATGATTTATTAACTCCATTGTTAACCCAACACAGGCACGCATTTTCTTTAAAGGAAAGATTAAAAGAAGTAGAAGGAACTCGGCAAGACTTAAACCCTGCCTGTTTACCAAAAACATCACCTCTAGCATAACTAATATTAGAGGCACTGCCTGCCCAGTGATATATTTATTAAACGGCCGCGGTATCCTGACCATGCAAAGGTAGCATAATCACTTGTTCTCTAAATAAGGACTAGTATGAATGGCCACATGAGGGTTTTACTGTCTCCTACTTTCAATCAGTGAAATTGACATCGCTGTGAAGAGGTGGAGATATCTTAATAAGACGAGAAGACCCTATGGAGCTTCAATTTAACTACTCAACCAGTACTAACACAACCTACTAGGATAAACACCCAACTGGACATGAGCTGTAAATTTCGGTTGGGGTGACCTCGGAGCACAAAAAAACCTCCGAATGATAATACCCAAGCCCTTACCAGTCTAAGCAAAAATCATTTATTGACCCAAACTTACTTTGAGCAACGGAACAAGTTACCCTAGGGATAACAGCGCAATCCTATTACAGAGTCCATATCGACAGTAGGGTTTACGACCTCGATGTTGGATCAGGATATCCCAATGGTGCAACCGCTATTAATGGTTCGTTTGTTCAACAATTAAAATCCCACGTGATCTGAGTTCAGACCGGAGCAATCCAGGTCGGTTTCTATCTATTTATCATCTTTCCCAGTACGAAAGGACAAGAAAGATGGGACCTACCCCTACCCGAAGCGTCCCCTATTTAATAGATGAAATAATCTTAATCTAGTAAATTAATAAATAACCCTGCCCAAGAACAGGGTTCGTTAAGATGGCAGAGCCCGGTAATTGCATAAAACTTAAAACTTTATTATTAGAGGTTCAACTCCTCTTCTTAACAACATGTTTATAATTAACTTATTAATCCTAATTATCCCAGTACTTCTAGCTATAGCCTTCCTAACGTTAGCAGAACGCAAAGTACTAGGATATATACAACTCCAAAAAGGCCCTAACATTATTGGACCCTATGGCCTTCTCCAACCCTTTGCAGATGCCATAAAATTATTTATTAAAGAACCCCTCCATCCACTTACATCCACATCCCTACTTTATATTATTGCACCCACCCTTGCCCTATCCCTTGCTCTCATTATATGAATTCCCATACCTATACCACTTCCCCTTCTCAACATAAACCTAAGCGTCCTATTCATTCTAGCTACATCCAGCCTAGCCATATACTCAATCCTCTGATCAGGCTGAGCATCAAACTCCAAATACGCACTAATCGGTACACTCCGAGCAGTAGCCCAAACAATCTCTTACGAAGTAACCCTCGTGATTATCCTCCTAGCAATTCTCCTAATAAATGGGTCCTTTACACTAATAACACTAATTATAACTCAGGAATACTCCTGACTAATCGCCCCCTCCTGACCACTGGCAATAATATGATTCATCTCAACATTAGCTGAAACAAATCGAGCACCCTTCGACCTCACAGAAGGCGAATCAGAATTAGTTTCAGGATTCAACGTTGAATATGCTGCAGGACCATTCACTCTATTCTTCATAGCAGAATATACTAACATTATTATAATAAATGCCCTAACTACCATCATCTTCCTAGGTGCACTACACAATATCTTTATACCTGAAATATTTACAATTAGTTCCATAATAAAAACACTCATTCTCACCTCACTTTTTCTATGAATCTGAGCCTCATACCCATGATTCCGATATGACCAACTAATACACCTATTATGAAAAAATTTTCTTCCCCTTACACTAGCCTTATGTATATGATACATCTCAATACCCATCCTAATATGCAGTATCCCACCCCACCTATAAGACAAGAAATATGTCTGACAAAAGAATTACTTTGATAGAGTAAATAATAGAGGTTTAAGCCCTCTTATTTCTAGAATTACAGGAATTGAACCTATACTTAAGAATTCAACATTCTTCGTGCTACCTAATTACACAATATTCTACAGTAAGGTCAGCTAAATAAGCTATCAGGCCCATACCCCAAAAATGTTGGTTTATATCCTTCCCATACTAATTAAGCCCCTCATTCTATCCTCTATTTTCCTTACTCTATTTTCAGGTACTATAATTACCATACTCAGTTCACACTGACTACTAATTTGAATTGGACTAGAAATAAGTATATTAGCCATTACACCTATCCTAATTGAAAAAGCCAACTCCCGTTCAACTGAAGCAGCCACTAAATGCTTTCTAATCCAAGCCACCACCTCCATACTTCTAATAATAGCCGTAATTACAAATATAAGCTACTCCGGACAATGAATCATTCTAAACAAATTTAATCAGGCATCCTCAATGATAATCCTAATCACCCTAGTATTAAAATTAGGTCTCTCACCTTTCCATTTCTGAGTTCCAGAAGTTACACAAGGAGTATCACTAACGTCTGGAATGTTACTCCTCACATGACAAAAACTAGCCCCTATTTCAATTCTATACCAAATCAACATAACCCTAAACCTAACACTAATAATTTTAATTGCCCTAACCTCTATTGCATTAGGCGGATGATGAGGACTAAATCAAACACAACTTCGAAAAATCCTAGTTTATTCTTCCATTGCCCACATAGGATGAATAATCGCAATCCTAAAATATAACCCTACCATTATAATTCTTAATCTCCTCATCTACATCACTCTAACAATCACACTATTTTCTATACTAATTTTATTTTCAAGCACTACCATCCTAACAATATCCAACTCATGAAATAAAATTCCATTAGCATCATCCATAATACCCCCAGTCCTATTATCCCTAGGAGGATTGCCCCCACTCACAGGCTTTCTCCCTAAATGAGCAATCATTCAAGAATTCATAAAAAACAACAACACCCTTATCCCAATATTAATAGCCATTACACCCTTACTTAACCTATATTTCTACATATGACTAACCTACTCAACAACCCTAACCATATTCCTAGTCAACAATAATACAAAAATAAAATGACAATTCGAAAATACAAAACTAATACTCATTGTACCCACCCTAACAACTTTATCTACCTTACTTTTACCCCTATCTCCCACACTCCTGCCATTGGAATAGGAATTTAGGTTAACTAGACCAAGAGCCTTCAAAGCCCTAAGTAAGCTAATATATGCTTAATTCCTGTACCCCTATTATTAAAGGACTGCAGAGACTCACTCCACA
>NW_007251292.1:0-1049 GCF_000164805.1 Carlito syrichta
TCCTAATTTCAGCAGAAGAATCCAGATCACCAAAATAAAAGCCCAAATCCAGGACATAGAAGACAAAAAGATAATATAAAAAATCAATGAAACAAAAGCTGCTTTTTTGAAAGAATAAACAAGATCGATGTTCCCCTAGCTAGACTGACCAAGAAAAAATGAGAAGAAAACCAAATAAGTACAATCAGAAACACAAAAGATGAAGTCACATCTGACCCTGAAGAAATACAAAAGATCATTAGACACTACTACATACACTTGTATGGAAACAAACTTGAAAACCTTAAGGAAATGGAGGACTTTCTGACATCACACAACCTACCTAAGTTGGAACAAGAAGAAATTGAGACCCTAAATAGACCAATAACAATCAAGGAAATTGACTACGTAATAAGAAAACTTCCTACAAAAAAAAAGCCCTGGACCAGATGGCTTTCCAGCAGAATTCTACAAGATATTTAAAGAGGAGCTGATACCAATCCTACTAAAGGTATTCCAGGGGATTGAAAAAGATGGAACACTTCCCAAATCATTTTACGAAGCCACCATCACATTGATACCCAAGCCAGATAAAGATCCAACAAAGAAAGAGAACTACAGGCCAATATCTTTGATGAACATAGATGCTAAAATTCTCAACAAGATCCTAGCAACCCGGATTCAGCAATACATCTCAAAAATCATCCATCATGACCAAGTAGGCTTCATTCCTGGGATGCAACGCTGGTTCAACATTCGTAAAACCATAAATGTTATTAAATACATCAACAGATGTCAAAACAAACACCACATGATTATATCATTAAATGCAGAAAAAGCTTTTGATAAAATCCAGCACCCCTTCTTGATAAAAAGCCTTGAACATCTAGGCATACGGGGAACATACCTCAAAATAGTAAAAGCCATCTACGAGAAACCCACAGCGAGCATACTCCTAAATGGACAAAAATTAGAACCATTTCCCCTGAAAACTGGAACAAGACAAGGATGCCCACTCTCACCCTTTCTGTTCAACATAGTTATTGGAAAGTCCTGCTCAAGCAATCAGA
>NW_007251292.1:1648-6113 GCF_000164805.1 Carlito syrichta
GTGGTATCACATTATCAGACTTCAAACTTTACTATAAAGCTACAATCATCAAAACAGCTTGGTATTGGTATAGGAACAGGCATATAGATCAATGAAATAGAATTGAGATTCCAGAGGCAAAACCTCAATTTCTCAACCAACTCATCTTCGACAAAGCCTCCACCACTTACCACTGGGGAGAGGAGAACCTATTCAGTAAATGGTGCTGGGAAAACTGGCTGACCACATGCAGAAGATTGAAACAGGACCCCTATCTATCCCCATGCACAAAGGTTAATTCCAAATGGATCAGAGACCTAAATATAAAACCTCAAACCATAAGAACCTTAGAAAATGAAGGAAATACCCTCATGGAAATCGGAACTGGCATCCAATTCCTGAACAAAAGCCAAAACCCACAGCTCATAAGAGAGAAAATAGACAAGTGGGACCTTATTAAACTGACAAGTTTCTGCAAAGCCGAAGAGACCATCAAGAGAGCAGGGAGACAGCCTACAGACTGGGAAAAAATATTTGCCAACACCAGTTCAAACAAAGGCTTAACATCCTGGATCTACAAGGAACTCAAACGTGCTGAAAAGAAAAAAACAAACAACCCCATTATAAAATGGGCAAAAGATATGAACAGATACTTCACAAAGGAAGACATCCGAGCAGCCAACAAACACATGAAGAAATGTTCAACCTCACTAATCATCAGGGAGATGCAAATCAAAATCACCCTGAGATACCACATAACTCCAGTCAGAATGGCAATTATCAACAAGTCAAAAAATAACAGCTGCTGGAGAGGATGTGGTGAAAAGGGAACACTTCTACACTGTTGGTGGGAGTGTAAACTAGTGCAACCTCTGTGGAAAGCAGTGTGGCGATTCCTAAAAGCTCTAAATACCAACCTCCCATATGACCCCGCAATCCTCCTACTGGGAATATATCCTGAAGAACACAAATCACTCTATAAAAAAGATACCTGCACACGCATGTTTATCGCAGCATTGTTCACAATAGCAAGAACCTGGAAACAGTCATGCTGCCTGTCAAAAGAGGACTGGATTTTAAAAATGTGGTACATATACACGATGGAATACTACGCAGCCATAAAAAAGAACAAAATCATGAATTTCGCAGCAACCTGGATGGGACTAGAGTCTATAATACTGAGTGACCTCTCACAGAAACAAAGATCCGAGTATCACATGTTCTCACTCATATAATGGACCTTAAACATCCAATGCAATACCATACGAAAATGACTGACAGTACTGGGAAACTATGGTGGGGGGAGGGAGATGGGATTAACAGTAGCAAATATCTGTCTGGGAACGGGGAAACACCCCATATCAACAGGGTGCCTGAATGAAATGCAATTGTATACCTAGCCCTTAACTGTACCCCACAACTTCATAATAAAAAATAAACAAATAATTTTAAAAAACACAAAAAAACCTCCTTATAGTTGAAAATAGAAATGGTCTCAATTTTCTTTATGCTTTCTTAAGACACAGCTATGAGCAATGTGATTCATGTTTTTTACCAATTTGGAGAATGAATCATTGATTCACAAATTTTCTTTGTCATCAATACATGAATGCATGTTATTAATTTATTTAAAATAAATGTTTAGTAATTAGGCATTAATTGTATTACATGATTTAATTATTGCAATAGATTGCAACAGAGAGAAAAATCTCTTTTATCAAGTCTGAATTACAAACTACCCTATTAATCAATGTTATTGTACAAGCAACTCTCAAATATTAACAAAATATTTACACATTTTATATATTATAGAAGTCAGAAAGCTTCTTGGTTCTTTCAGCTACTTGCCTTTTGGTAGCACTGACAGTTGATTAGCAACATTATAGGAGCAGAGTATTTCAAAGCAATCTTAGTATTCACCAGCAAATAAATGCTAGTTATTACTGATTTAGCTAAAACATAAAATAAGATCTTGATGAAGAATGATTGGAAATCTTGACCTAAGCCTTGAAAATAAGATTTAAGGATTATGTATGATTTTCATACATCAATTCTTATCATGTATCTATGCTTCCTTTGATTTCCATTAAGAAAATTAAATGGTCTGAAGTTTCAAGTTCTTTACAATTCTATTTTCTACTTGTTTCGTATATATTCCTTTAAAAATAGTATTATAATGAGTTTCTTTCAATGTTGACCTGACTGTGGTCTAGAAAGATATTTCTCATACATGTAACAATAAGCATTTATCACATTAGAATGATTTTAGGAATTCTATGATACTATAGCATAATATTACATGTCATACCCAGTGATGTTCTTGCAGGGACTGCATCTTTATTTATCCAAAAAGACACCCAAGAAAGAACAACTGTCAGAATGCATGGAATGTAGGTCTGAATAGTGAAATATCCCATTCGTCTGCTCAGATCAAAAAAAATTGTCATGATGACATAATCCCCTGGAAGAAAAGATATGCTTTATTTTAGCTATAAAATATATATAGCACAGATCCCAAGTGATAGATTTAATACAAATGTCATGTAATGCTAGAATTGCTCACTGATTAGAGTTTTCTCCTTACCAGAGATTGTGTGAGAGATTTCAGTTGAGTTCCGTAACCCCACAAATGCAAACTGATATAATCTCCAGTATTTAGGATCAGCCACTTCCACAGAGGGCTTTTTCCACTTATATTCAATTTCATTTTTAGGGTATCCATCTAGAGAAAAATTAAAGTAAAACATATAAATTAGCAAGATCAGAACCCGATACCCCTGCAATAACTAACATTAGGCAAAGATGAACACTTAAAACTTCCTTTTTTCTATTATAAGATATATGCCAAATACAGAAAATCTGCATAAAATATAAATGTGAGTTTATTTATTTATTTATTGAGTTGGAGTCTCACTCTGTCACCCAGACTGGAGTGCAGTGGCCACTCCCGGCCACCGCAGCCTCGACCGGCTGGGCTCCTGCGATCCTTCCGCCTCAGCCTTCCAAGTAGCTGGTAAATGTGAGTTTAAAGAATAATCATATACTGATCAAACAGAAATAAATCATGTAATCCACTTCAATCAAGAAATAGAACCTTGCTAGCATCTAGAAGAGTCCTTGTGTTTATCCCAATACAGTACTAGCCTTGAAATCTAGAGGTAACAACAATCCTGATCTCTGTGATAATCCTTCCCTTGTTTTATTGTTATAGATTTGTTAATATGAATCTCTGGAAACTATAGCTTAGTTTGGGATGTTTTTGAATTTTGCTTAATTGTTGTCATACTTAATACATTATTTAACATCTTCTAATTTATTGTAGCTAAATTGTTGAGTTGTAAACATGCACAAAATGTATCCACTTTACTATTATAGTCACTTGTAATGTTTCCTATTAGCTATTACTACCATTGCTGCTAGCAACATTATTGTACATGCCTCCTACACAAGGGTTTCTGTAGAATATACAGGTATGGAATAACTGGGCCATGGCTCACATATAATTTCAACTTTCTGAGGTAGTGCTAATCTTTGTTCTGTGAATAGTATACCAACATAGTTGCTCATTATCCACAATATGAAAGTTCACATGAATTCATATCCTCAGTAATCCTGATAATGATTCTTCATTTTTACTGATTCATGAAGTGTATTCTATTTCACATTTTCCCGAATACTAATAAAACCTAGCATTTAAAAATATGCTTATTCCACATCTTTGCAATTGTGACTTGTGCTGTGATTAACATGCAGGTGCAGGTGACTTTGTTATATAACATCCTCTGTTCCTTAGAGTAGATACCTAGTAGTGGGACTGCTGGATCAAATGGTATATCTACTTTTTGTTCTTTGCGTAATCTCCTTACTGCTTTCCATGCCCATCAACCAATCAGTGAATAATAATGAAAATGTGGTATGCATACACCATGGAATATTACACAACCATAAAAAAGAGTGAAAGTAGGTCCTTTGCAATAACATGGATGGAACTGGAGAATATCATCTTAAGTAAACTGACTCAGAAACAGAAAGTCAAACATCACATGTTCTCACCACATGTTCTAAATGATCACAAGGTGAAAATAATAGACACTGGGGACATTAATAAAGGGAGAGGGAGGGGAGGAGTTGGGATTCAGAAACTACCTATGGGGCACATTTTTCACTATCTGGGGAATGGGTCACCTGAGATCCAATCCCCACCACGATACAATATATCCATGTAATGAATACGCATGTGTACCCCCGAATCTAAAATTTAAAAAATTTTAAATATATTTATATACTATTGAATTTCTTATTTGGAGAACTGCTCCCTCAATTGCTCATTATTTTATTGTTTTTTATCTATTTTTCTGTCTTTTGTAAAAATTATTTGTGTATTCTGAATACTAGTCCTTTGTTAGTTGTGTTGAAAATATTTTTGTCATTGCAATGTTCACAAATATTTACAGCCACTAGACTTATTAAGTATGAGTACAACTGC
>NW_007251292.1:7062-20477 GCF_000164805.1 Carlito syrichta
TTTTTTTTTGAGTTGGAGTCTCATTCTATCACCCAGACTGGAGTGCAGTGGCCACTCCCGGCCACTGCAGCCTTGACCTGCTGGGCCCCAGGGATCCTTCCGCCTCAGTCTTTCAAGTAGCTGGAACTACAGGCGTGCACTACCACGCCCACCTAATTTTTTTGATTTATTGTAGAGATGAGGTCTCACCAAGTCGCCCAGACAGGTCTCGAACCTGTGGGTTCAGGCAATTCACTCACCTCAGCCTCCCAAAGTGCTGGGATTACAGGCTGAGCCACCAAGCCTGGCTAGCAAGCTGAATTCTTAACCACTATGAATCTTATGACATTGTCTTTTAACATTGGGTCTGTAATGAAATCTTCCACACATATTTGTTGTAAAATATTAGCTGTAGAATGTTTACTTCTCTACCGGACCTATATAGAGTGCCTGAAAAAATTAGCTATGATTATAATATTTATGTCATTAACACTCAATTGAATTCACAAAGATACACTATTATCAATAATGATAATTAAAACCAGAAAGATGTTGCACCCATACTTAGGAATGGCATCTAGAGCAGTGCAACAACAGCTACATCAATTATTTACATATCAACTATTCCTTGAGTTATCCTATTAATCAAGTTTTGAGGTTGTTGTATTCATTGTGAAGTTAATGTTTGAAAAGTAAGGCAGTGAGATATAAAATCATTAATATAAAATAATGTTTTAATGAGACAATAGCTCTTAAGAAAGGTCAAGAAGATCATTAAAATGATATCTGGAAATTTAGTAAGTGAAGAAGTGGAGTAATACTTATGAATTACTATATGACACTTCAGTGCTAAGAGATTCTATAATGTGGTCTATGAAAAATCAAATTTTAAATGAAGGAAAATAGTGCTATACAATTTGTGGATACAGGCAATAACATTTTTAAAGTCATCTTATGTGTTTTTAAGGCTTGATTGTGTGTATCTAGAAAAATATTTTTAAAAAAATACATATGAGGACAAGAATGTGAGTAGTTGTAAAATAAAATTAACATTGCCATACAAAGATCAAGACTATTTCCTTGGAAGAATATACCAGGTTTTTATTCTCAAATTATTTAGCTCTAACTACTTCTCTGCAATTAAGTCTTTTTTAAATAAAATAAACTTATATATACCATGGCCTTTCTGACTCATTTAAGGTATCTCAAATACTTGCTATTCATATAGTAAATACTCTTAACCCAACCAACTCTGAAACATTTTAAAATCCAGAGTTACAAAGTTAAATTTTGCCTCCAGGAAGATGAAAATAATTGAATCAATTTTGTATTCATGACTTTGTAAAAATATTTGGATACAAACTTATCTGGTTACTCCTTTATTTCATCAAAATAAATGGCATTGGAATAAAACTAAAAGTTATAAAGAAGCCGGGCTCTGTGGCTCAGCTTGTAATCCCGTGCCTTTGGGAGGCTGAGGTGAGTGGATTGCCTGAGCCCGTGGGTTCAAGACCTGCCTGGGCAACTTGGTGAGACCTCATCTCTACAATAAATCAAAAAATCAGCCGGGCTTGGTAGCACATGCCTGTAATTCTGGCTACTCGGAAGGCTGAGGCAGAAGGATCACCGGAGCCCAGCAGGTCAAGGCTGCAGTGGCTGGGAGCGCCCACTGCACTCTAGTCTGGGCAACAGAGTGAGACTCCAACTCAAAAAAAAAAAAAAAGTTATAAAGAAAGATTTAAAAAATATACATTCACTACACATTTATGGTAAGTTTCTAGTTTAAAAGCAAGAAACAAATAGATTATTTGTAATGATTTTATTTAAAATAATTGAATATAATCCAGAGTTTTGGAAATTATATTTTATCTCATTTTATTTTATTTTTAAATAAACAGGGTCTGATGCTAAAATTATATGAAATCACCAAGTATTTTATCACTTACAGCTTGAAAACTCCAATGGACAGGAATGTTCATCCATAGGAAAGTTGTGAAGCTGGAGATAACATTCTGCATTTATTGTCAATCTATTTAGATGAAAAAACAAGTACTGAATAAAGAGAAATTACCTTAAGCATTAATAAGTTTTGTCTCATTTTAAAACATGATTTTGACTTACAGTAATAGAATATAATATGCTGGGATATAATAATAATTCCAAAGTCTCAAAGTATTAAATGGCAATATTAATTCACAAATGAGTATAAAAATTCTAAGATTTTTCTCTGTAGCCAACTAAGAGGCCTCTGTATACACTTCAACATGATATGTGTGTTTCCATTTAAAAGTTCATACTTCACTATCTCAACAAACATACACATGCACACACACTAGATTAACAGATTTTACACGGTTAAGTATGCAGATGTTTTAATCTTAGTTTATCATGAAGATCTCTCCATTAAGAACAATTCTTAACAAGCAGATATGTTCAAGGCATTGAATTAAATAAACTTAAAGCTTATATATCGTGCTTCATTGAATTCTTTCTTAGGGATATTTTACTACACCTTTGAAAACCAGAGTATTATAAAATCTTACAGCAAGGTGTGCTCCTAGAGAAAATCTTAGTCAATCATTTGCATTGTAAGTTTAAAAAAAAAAATCCATAGTGTTTATGCTACAACCTCTTCTGCTTTAAAGGAGAAATTCAAAGAATGTTTCCTCTGCCTTTCACATAATAATAACTTTGGGCTTAAAAAAGCAATGCCAAGATATTTTTACCAATTTGGATTTTAGCATATGAAAGAGCTTCATATTTCTCACTTTGTAGCTTTGAAGAAGGAAAATTTAAGAGCTGATCAAATAGTAGTATCGAGACAAAAATAAAGCAACTACAAATTTTTTAAAACAAAATTACCTTAGAGTATATAGAACACGTCCATCATTCCAAATTCGAAGCAGACGATTAGGAGTTGTTATCCAGTGAGCATCAGATTTTCTTGAGTTTCTGAAGAAAGTGTCAGGAATCCAAATTTTTCCAACCATATTACTGTTAAGCATAAGCACTTTCATGGTACTATTGAATTTTAAACGACTGTCAAACCAGGTTTGGGCAAAAATGATATCTATTGTATATTCCTAAAAGATAAGAAGAATAATGACATATTAGTAAAGCCACTATTTCAGATGGTTTTCTCAGAAGTTTGCATTTTTGTATGATAAAGCTCCTGCAAGTAAATAGCATTTATACTCAGTGTTTATGGAGAAAAAGTATGTCATTTTTCTTAACCTTTCTTTTTAATTATTTACATGAATCATGTAAAATAAAGTCCAACATTTCCAGTAACTACTGCTGTCAAGTTTGGCATTATTCTTCATTCTTTAAAAAAAAGTTTATTTAAAATGTTTTAATATGTAGAATATAACCTTTAAATATGAAGGAAAATTATCTTACTGTTAGCAATTATATTAATTTTTGTGATGTTTACATGGTGCTTTAGACACAAAAAACTAACAAATAAGTACAAAATAAAGATGCAAATATTCATCGAATTATCTGAAAACCCTTTTAAGTTCCTTTGTCCAAAAAATTAATTCCAATCATTTATATCCACTGTTTTAAAATATCTTAAAGTGGCCCGAAACAAACCTATTGAGCAAATATAACATGCCAAATGCTATGTTAAGAGTTTTTCATGTAGAGCCCAGCGTGGTGACAAATGCCGGGAGCCCTAGATAATCAGGAGACTGAAGTAGGAGACTTGAACGCAGGAATTTGCGACCAGTCTAGGCAGCATAGCAAGATTCTATCTCTTAAAAAAAAAAAAAAGCAATAAAGAACAATAAATAAAAAGAGTTTGCATGTATCATGCCACTAAATCCTGACTAAGATCTTGTGAAATATGTACTACTACAATCATTCCTTTTTAGTGATGTTTACTGAATAATATAAATAATATATAATAATATAAGCAATTCTTTCCACATGGAGCTAATAAGTAGCTGATATGGAAACTAAGCCATTGCTGGATGAATTCCAAGTTCATATCCATCACAAAGTATATAATGGTGGTTATAGTAAAATCTGATGGACTCTAAGTTTGGAGCAATGACTTTGCCAACAATCAGCAAGTAACTGTAAACAGGAAACTGTGTGACTATGACAGAACTCTCAGGAGTAGGTGATTAAATACTATCTCCTTGTGTATCCTGTACAAATGTCTGTACGAAATGAATTTGGCAATATTAGTGAATATTAGTGGATAAGAATGCAGCAATAGGCCAGGTGTGGTGGCTCAAGTCTGTAATACCAGCACTTTGGGAAGCCAAGGTGAGGGGACTGCCTGAGTCCACAGGTTCAAAAACAGCCTGGGCAACTTGGTGAGACCTCATCTCTGCAATAAATAAAAAAAATTAGCCAGGTGTGATGGTGCATACCTATCACCCAAGCTACTCAGAAGGCTGAGGTGGAGGATCACCTGAGCCCAGGAAGTCAAGACTGAGCTGTGATCATGCCACTGCACTCCAGCCTGGGTGACAGAGACCTTGATTCAAAAATAAATTTAAAAAATTAAAATTAAGAAAAAAAGATAAAAGTAAGTTGAAAATTTTATGAAACTTTATATGTTACTTGTGGTGGGAGAGATTGGTTGCTTGCTCTCAATGTTATAGTAGCAATTGACCCCCATTTACCTGAAGGTAAATACTTAATATTAGAAATGAAAGTATAATTGGGAGTTTAGCTAATGAATAAAAAACTGAAAACAAAATGCCAAGGGGATTAGTAAGTAAACAGAGTAGGAGTCAACTTAATAATAAGGAAGTAGTATAAATCCTAGTTCCCAGGTAAACAATTTATAATTATAATTTTCTTAATTGGAATATAGAAATAAACTGAGAGAGGGAAGCTCACTTTAGATGAGAAATATTACAATTTTGGAAAAGCACATCCATATTAATTATTTTATTTTATTTTATTTTATTTTTCTTTATTTTTTTTTTTTTGAGTTGGAGTCTCACTCTGTCGCCCAGACTGGAGTGCAGTGGCCGCTTCCGGCCACCGCAGCCTCGACCTGCTGGGCTTCGGTGATCCTTCCACCTCAGCCTTCCAAGTAGCTGGAATTACAGGCATGCGCTACCACGCCAGGCTGATTTTTTGATTTATTGTAGAGATGAAGCAGGTCTCAAACCCGCGGACTCAGGCAATTCACTCACCTCAGCCTCCCAAAGGCGGGGGATTACATCTGAGCCACCGATCCCGGCTCATATTAATTATTTTAAATCTAACAAGGGCCAGGCGTAGTGGCTAGTGGCTGTAATCCCAGTACTTTGGGAGGCTGATGTAGGAAAACCATTTGTGGCCAGGAGTTTGAGACAAGTCTGGGCAACAGAGCAAGACTTTGTCTATACAAAAACATCAAAGAATTAACCAGGCGCTGTGGCATATGCCTGTAGTTTCAGCTACTCAGGAGGCTGAGGTGAAAAGCTCATCTGAGTCCAGGCCTTGAGGCTATGGTAAGCTGTGTTCATGCCACTGCACTCCAGGCTGAGTGACAGAGTGAGACTTTGAGTCAAAAATTAAATACATACATACAATATGGCGAGACCTCGTCTCTACAATAAATCAAAAAATAAGCTGGACGTGGTGACCCATGCCTGTGGTTCCAGGTACTTAGAAGGTTAAGGCAGAAGGATCACTTGAGCCCAGCAGGTCAAGGCTACGGTGATCATGAGCGTGCCACTGCACTCCAGCCTGGGTAACAGAGTGAGACACAGACTCAAAAAATATAAATAAATAAATATATAAACACATGCATACATATATAAATATATAAAATAAAATAAAATGTAACAAGGGCAAGATATTATGTGACTGAGTATGAGATGTGTGTTTTATAAAGGGATTAAGCTATATATATATAAAGTTATGAATGATTTTTCCATGTAATGTGCTATAATGTATTGTTGTAACATGTAATCATTCAATAGTTTACCTATACATATAGTCGGCAGTTATTTTATGTCAGTCACTGCTCTTCATGGATGTGAAGACATGAAGACTCTGTGCATAAAAGTACTTGTATTGTGGCTCTCTCTTTACATAGTCATGCTAGAGGAACTTAGAAAGAAAGAATTACAATTTTGTCTTTTGCAATTTAGTTGGAAGTGTTACAGAGTCAAACTGTGCTGTGGGGTATAGACTGAAAGTACTTTTGCAATGATGTAAACCTTATTAATTAGATAGCCATAACCCTGCTGATACACTGTTTGTAGGTCAAGCTAAGTCATAAGGCAAACCACATCCCATAATACAGAAAAATGAAGCATATTTATGCTATAAGATGCTTAATCGTCTTATTGAGTAACATTAATTTAGTACATGACATGGGTGTACATTGAGACGAGCCAAGGGACCCTTATATATGTCACTGATAGACCTACTCATTGGACCTTGTGAAAAATTCTTGGACAGCTTCACAGAAGTAATCTTGAATCCCAATTCTTCCCTCCTGCTACTCACACCAAATGTCTTTCCTTTGGAATCAATTAATATTTATCCAAACAGCTTCCTCACCTGACACAAATGATTAACCATTCAGAGTCTAACAGCGTAACCTGTGCTAATGATATGGTTTCTGATTTAAATAGTAAACACAGAAAGAATGATAGCTCACACTCATTCTGTGATTCAGTCTGAAAAGAGTATTTAGTCAATGTTATTTGCCAGAAGTAGATCTTATTTTTGTATGAGATTGAACAGCAGAAATTGCTTAAGATTCGAGGCAGGATTATGGCTTGGCAAATATCCAACTTTGGTTGGTAGAGGGAATTTCATGCTATTTGGTGCATATTCTTAACTGCAGTGTCCCTAGCTAACATGGTATTAAAGGTGGTATGTGAGAATTCATTTGTCTAAGGGTAAAATTTTGGAAACAGCTGTGAATTCTGCTTAGTAGCCGATAGCTTCCTAGAACACCTGATTCTAAAAGTGCTAGTCACTATTGGAAGGGTTGTGGTTTTCAAGTGGTCAAACTTTCCTAAACAGAGAATCTTGAGGAAATGTGGAAAGTTTCCCCTTCATAATTGTTCCCTCAACCTAAGATCAAGAAGAGAAAGATACAGAGTGAAGTCTCTGGTAATCCATTCTTCCCAAATCCCTTACATAGGCAAATACTCCCAAACCCTTTAAGGTACTAATTTTTATTAAATGCCTCACTGAGATAAGGAAGCCGTTAAAGTCAGAGCCATGTTACATGTAATAAAAAAATCCAATTTCATTTACTCATTTTTATTAGTGTAATTTTCAAAAAAGAAAGATCAAATTATGCTCTTGTTCTTCATGTTCCTATATACAGGTTATAAATATCTACATAAGAAATAAGCAAATAAAAACTACATAAGCTGAAACTTCCATTTACTTAGGACAACAAGTACAATAGCTTCTAAGATAAGCATTTTAAGATAAGGAACAGTGTATTTAACATTTGAGATCAATGTGCATTGTGAAATTTACTGTAATCTCCTTGCAAATTAGTTAACAAAATGTCCTTACTGAATAAATGTGATGAAGCGAGCCATTCTGACTTCTAATTTAATCAAATCAAACTATAATTGATGAAAGTGTGTGGTGTATTCTTTTTAATATGCTGTCAGTTTGCAACTGTGCACTGTCCCTCACATTTTAAAGCACAAGTTAAATCAATAATACTGTCTTCCTAGTAATGTGAGAAACTTTACACAAAATTCAAGACCTACCAAAGCAATTAACCTCGGTATATAATTTTATTGCCAAGTTTGATGTATTCTGATCTGTTTTCCCCACCTGGCCATTAATCTTTCCCAAAACTGTCTAATCGCATGGACAAAACATAATGGTGGGCCAAATCACTGTTAGCATTAAGTTAGATACTTCCAGAAAAGGCACAAAAGTAGTTAATCCAAAGCACAAATAACTTTAGTGGTAAAAGTTTACAGGTATCAGCTTCATTTTGCTGAACTGCTGTAAAGCACTTGTTTCTCAATACTATCACAATAAGGTAAGCAAAAAACTTAGTTTCATTTTATTTTTCAAATAGAAAAAGAAATAACAAACAAAGAGGTTTTGCTGGCTGCTTAAATCATTGAAGTCATCCAGCAGTAGGTAAAGAGAGATTCAAAAAATATACATCAGTTCTACTTATTAAGCTACTAACTCTTTGTGTTCTATTTTCAAGTCTATGAATACAGATTGCCAAAGGCACATAACATTGTGTGCCTTCATTAACTTTTTTAGCAAACATTTTTTTCAGTGTTCTGGTTACTTTCATATTCTGCTGAGTTTACAAAGATGAGCTTTTTGGGTATGAACCTACACATAAAAATTGGAAATTAATAAAATGGGAAAGATATGAATAAAGTAAAATAGAAATAGTAGAGATTGGTTCCTAGGGAAAACATAGAAAGACTTTGAGCCATATATTGCATCTGAATTGAAACTTCTTGAATGCGAACATTTAGATACATATGGGAGTTAATAAATGGGTGTAAGTGACAAAGAGATAGTAAAATGCTTGCAAAAAAATTTAAAGAATGCAAGCCATATATAGTGAAAAATGTCATGTATTTTCTATATGACAGGGAATGTGCATTCTTCAAATACACAGGATATTCTATGTCTGGAAGAGTTTTGGAGCGACTATTATCTAAAATTAGTAATTTCCAATAAAGAGAGAGAAGAGAGAGATTTATTATTTGAGGGAATTGGCTCATGTGATATGGTGGGAGTTGGCAAGTCCAAAGTCTGCAGAGCAGGCTTGTAGCTGGAGAACCATGGAAGACCTGACATTTCAGTCTTGAATCCAAAGACAGTCTGGAAGCAGAATACTTTCTTCCTAGAGGGACCCATTCAATCTTGTAAGCCTTTATCTGTTGGATGAGGCCCACCCACATTATAGAAGGTAATCTGTTTTACTCAAAGTCTACTGGTTTAAGTATTAATCAGATCTAAGTAATATTGCCACAGAAACATCTGGATGAAGTTTGGTCAAGTACAGTGATGAGGTGCATGATGATATTTCCATCAACCATGGACCACTTATACAACAGTGGTCCTTTAAGATTATAATAGAGCTGAAAAATTCCTATCACTTAGTGGTGTCATAGACATTCTAATGTCCTGACCCAAAGCATTATCATGTCTTCATGGTGATGGTAATATAAACAAACCTCCTGTGTTGTTAGTCTTTTAAAAGTACAACACACAGACTTATGTCCAATACATAAGACTGGATAATGATAATAAATAACTTACCTGTTTACATATTAACGATACTATACTTTTTATCATTATTTCAGATTGTACTCCTTTACTTACTAGGGAAAAAAAGGATAACTGTAAAACAGCCTTAGGCAGGTCCTTCAGGAGGTATTCTAGAAGAAGACATTGTTAGCAACACAGATAACAGTTCCATGTGTTTTATTGCCCCTGAAGACTGCCCAGTGGGACAAGATGGAGAAGTGAAAGATGGTGATATTGACCATCCTGACCCTGTGTAGGCATAGACTGTGTGTGTTTGTGTGTTTGGTTTTCAACAAAACAATTAAAACAGTTTTTTAAAAATTAAATAGAAATAATGCTTATAAAATAATGATATAAATAAAGAAAATATTTTTGTACAGTTATACAGTATGTTTGTATTTTGCTTTGTGTTATTATAAAATGTCAAAAAAAGCTAAAAAAAATTAAAAGGTAAGATGTTACCTACAGTAAGCTAAGATTAATTTATTATTGAAAAAAGAATTTAAAAAACTAAATGTAGTATAGCCAAAGTTTATCGTATTGATAGGGTCTAGAGTAAGGTACAATAGTATCCCAAGCCTTCACATTACTCACCACTGATTCATTGACTCACTCAGAGCAACTTTCAGTCCTGCAATTTCCATTTATGGTAAGTGCCCTATATAAGTGTACCATTTAAAAACAAAGATCTGAGTATCACCTGTTCTCACTCATATAGTGGACCTTGAACATCTATCCTAATACCATAAGAAAATGATTGACAGTGGTGGGAAACTATGGTGGGGAAGGGAAGTGGGATTAATGGTAGTCAATATCTGTCTGGGGATGGGGAGACACCCCTTATCAACAAGGGTGCCTGAATGGAGCGTATTTGTATACCTAACCCTTGACTGTACCCCACAATATTAAAATAAAAAATATTGATTTAAAAAATAAATAACAAATCTCTTATACGTTTTTTACTATACCTTTCCTATGTTTAGACATACAAATACTTCCCATCATGTTACCACTGCCTACAATACTCAGTAGAGTCACAGGCTGTATAGGTTTACAGCCTAGAAGCAATAGGCAATAGCATATTACCATATAACCTATAGGTGTATAGTATCTCTGTCATTAATTGATGTATGGCTGCATCTGGGTATTACAGCTTAGCTATAAAATTAACTATCACAGAGCTGTAACAGTAGGAATAGACATGCATGGATTCAGAAAACCTTAGCTAAAATTATTCATGCATTTCTTTTCTAGACAAGGGAAACTGAATAATTATTGTAGTAGAAAGAAATATTTCTCCATCTCATGTTTTCTATGAAAATCTATACACATGTCATCTTGTCCTATTTCTTACTAAGTCTACCCCTCATTGAGGTTTGCTCCATATTCCACAATTAAGTGAATATAATATATTAAATATTCATTATCTATAGATTCTTGTATCTTTTGCTGTCTGTGAACTCTGAATTTGACCTGAATAAGCATGAAATCTGGAAAGAAATTATCTAGACTGAAAGCATAGGAGTTATTCATTGGATTTCCAAGAAAATAAGTACGAGAAACTATCAGAATACCAGCTTTGAATGTGCAATGAGTCATTCAATTCAATAAGACATTAGTGTGTTTTCTTTCTATTTTAAACCTACAATGACTTTGCTGAAATTAAACATTGACTTGAAGTAAAGTAGTACTAACATTTGACAGATTTTAGATACATTTAAGATAACACAATTTTTATTTAAACTCTCACAATCAGTCAGAAGAGTAATACATTTCATAAAATTAGTTTGTCAAAAGTGTTCATAAACTTATGAAATAATTTTAAAAATAATTACCCCAAAGCACCTGAAATTTACTTTCAGCCTACTATTTTTTGCTAAATTAGAAAAGTTTTATACGTTTGTATTCAATTCAATTAAAATATACACTTCGTAGTCTTTCACTTACGTAGAGAAAGCTAACTGTAATTTTCCTTACATCATCCTTGTTTGCTTTCTAGATTTTAGCAAATTGTTTTTGTCATATGATTAATCTGTATTTCCAAGCTCCAACTTCTTATCTCCTCCTGATTCCTCCCATTCTAATTAAGATACAAGGAAATGACTTTCCAAGATCTTTCACTCCACAATTTTAACCTCTTTACCTAGTCATGTCCATCCACATGAAGCACAGATTGTAAACTGAAGAGATGAAATTCACGTTTTCACAATGACTAGGTTTGGTCACCGATTTCATACTTGCCTTTCATTCATTATATTTTTAAAAGATTGTAATGGCATTTGCATTCTTGTTATCATAATAGAATACTTGGATGAATAAACACATGAATATGTATAACCTACATAACACAAACTTCCTAAGGATGAAACATGGGATGATAGAAAACACATAATAGCCCCATTATCCATAGAGGATACATTTAATGACCCCCACTGGATGCCTGAAACCGTGGATAAGATGGAACCCTGTATATATTATGTTTTTTTTCTTATACATGCATACCTATGATAAGATTCGATTTATAAATTAAGCATAGTAAGAGATCAACAATAACAAATTATAAGGTAGAACAGTCATAACAATATACTGTTTGAAAGTTATGTGACACTATATGTGGTCTCTCTCTCAAAATATCTTATTGGATAATTCTCAACTATTTGGGGACCATTTGAAACCTCAATTACCCAACATTCTCAATGGAAACCTCAGTTGAAAGCAAAACTGCAGATAAGATGGACTACTGTATACATACACTGAAACTATACTTCCCCACTACACTATTACCATTTAAAAGCAAGGTAAGGACTTTGTAACAAATGATCCGTATTCAGATAAGGTCTATGCTCCCTAGAAAAACCCCATTACCAATAAGCAAGCATGTTTTCATCCACATGTGCAACATTTGTTATAGATTGCTTCCATTCTAGATAGCTAGATTTATAGTTCTATGCTCTGAGTGGAGAAAGTGTGTCTGCATCTGCACTTGCACTGTGCTAAAAATATATTTCTGAATGTCTATCTAGCCAGGACAGAAAATTATGTTTGGAAAGCTATATTTAGAAACATTCTACATGGCTCATGTGTTAAATTATTTATATTATTACTAGTATATAGAATTCTTACCACTGTCCATTCTCTCACTGCAGAAAAATGAAGAAACTTCCAACATTGTGTGCTATTAGTAGGGCATTATTTGTGCTGATGTTGGAAGCATTGGCTTCCTGTGTCTACCCCAGTAGTTGGGTTCCTATTGTGCATATCACAAAGCTGGGTACTCCTACCAAAAAAGCCAAGGCTTATCACACCGTTTGCATAATTTCCATTATAGTAATTTGTCATTACTTTTATTATAGCAAAATGTCAAAAGTCAAGACATTCAAATAAGTTTTCTCTCCTTCACATTTAAATTAGACTGCAGAGCAACTAGTGTTTGTTGAAATTCATTGCCAATGTAAGACTTAAAACTTTAATGCATTATTTAAAGATTTTGCCCTCCTAAAAAATAACACAATGCATAAGAGATGAGACATTGTCTTTTAATCATATACATAATTTTATATACTTTGCAGATAATCAATAATGCAAATACTGAATACATTCAAAAGACACATTGTAGAAATAAATAATTCTTAGGGCAAAGAACACTAGTTGGGTGGAGTGAGGAAATCATGTCATAGTTCTGATTCTGACTTACTTTAAATTAGAGTACTAATCAAGTCACTTATATGCTCTCATTGGCAAAATGTGAACACCAGGCAAGACCATTATGACTATCTTGCACAGCTATAAAACTTTGTGATCATGAGAGCATCATGAAATGTTAGACATTGGCTTTTTAAAAAATGTTCTAACCAAACAAGGATAAATGCTAAGGAGGACGTAGTGTCTTCCAATGATCCTCCCTCATAAAAATACTTGTGATGTACAGGTATATTTGCTATTTTTGTTTAACCCTACTTAATTCCTACTAAATGTATGAAAACATCTTAAGCTAATAGTTCCCAGACCTGGTTGATTAGAATCCTCTGATGAGCATTTTCAAAATTCTAATTCAGGGACTTCATCCCAGATTACTAAATCAGAATCTCTTAGGTAGAGAATTTGGATTTTTCTTTTGTCTTGTTTTGTTTTTTTGAGTCAGAGCCTCACTCTGTTGCCCAGACTGGAGGGCAGTGGCCGCTTCCGGCCACCGCAGCCTCGACCCGCTGGGCTCC
>NW_007251292.1:20497-30698 GCF_000164805.1 Carlito syrichta
TTTTTGATTTATTGTAGAGATGAGGTCTCGCTGCCCAGGTGGGTCTCGAACCCACGGGCTCAGGCAATCCACTCACCTCAGCCTCCCAAAGGCGCGGGATTACAGGCTGAGCCACCGAGCCCGGCTTTGGATTTTTCTTTTAAAGAAAAAAATTACCTTTTTCTTATATATATTTTGGGGTTATTAAGGTTTGAAAAATATTGGATTCAGATTCCATTTTTTCCACAAGGTGTTTATATCTACTAGGCTTCTGATAAAGAAAAAAACAGAGAGAGAGGGAAGAAGGAAGGGATGGAGGGAGGGGGGAGGGAGGAGGGAAGGAGGAAAAGAAAGAAAAATAAAGACAGACAAACAGAAAGACAGACAAAAGGAATACATAAAGAAACAGGAGAGAGAGAGAGGATAAAAGAAAGGAGGGAGGGAAGAAGGGAAAAGGGAGGAGAGGAAAGGGGAGGAAAGGGAAGAGAGATCATTATTAAACAAAGTAACTTTTATCTAATTGCAGTATTTTAGAACATTACATTTTGGAATTAATATCTGTACATGAGAATATTTGTTCAGCACCCTTTGAACTGTCATGTAGACTACCTCTTTCTTTCTTTCTTTCTTTCTTTCTCTCTCTCTCTCTCTCTCTCTCTCTCTCTCTCTCTCTCTCTCTCTCTCTCTCTCTTTCTTTCTTTCTCATGGTCTCACCCTATCACCTAGGTTGGAATGCAGAGGCGTTCCTTGCTCATGGCTCAGGATCACAGCTCAGTCTCACTGCAGCTTCAACCTCCCATGCTTTTCATTTCTGTCTCCCAAGTAGCTGGGACTACAGGCACACACCACCACATCCAGCAAATAGTATTATTTTTTGTAGAAATGAGGTCTCGCTATGTTGCCCAGGCTGGTCTAGAACTCCTGGGCTGAAGCAATCCTCCTGTCTCAGCCTCTTAAAGTGCTGGGATTACAGGTGTAACTTGCAGCACCCAGTCATGTAGGCTGCCATTTTTCTAAATACTAGTTCCTTACAATAAACACTATATGAGATCATGAGAGTATATGTATGCATGTGCACATTTCAGGACATATTGGTTTTTAACATTCAACTAATACATGTACCTCTACACAACTTTAGAATGTAATCTCCTAACATGGAAAAACATAAACTGCTTGAAGTTATCTTAGGTCATGTTAAGGTACTATTTTATGGACGAAACTGCTTTTTCTTAGACATGTATTGTTTTGCTGTTTTTTTATATGATTAGCAAATCATTGCCACTCTCTTCCTATAAACAAATTTTATATTAAAAATAAAACAATCAATAGGTTGCCTAATAACTTTGAGTTCAGTATTGAAACCCTTGGCAATTACCTTATAGCCCAAATAACTCCACTGTAAACAAAGAGGAAAAAATGAAGGATCGTGAGTATATGTTTAAATCAATTTTAACAATTGAAAAATGAAATCCTGACTTGGAACAACTGGGTGAAATCAAGGTTCAAACCAAGTTTTAATTACACAAAAGAAGATCATGGGCTGAAACAAAGTAGGCCTTCATTCTGCCAGAACTTTCCCCCCTCAAACCTAGCCTGAGGCCAGAACTACCAAACAGTACAGGTCCATTCTACAACATTTTATATTAACTAATCTGTAAAGGACACACATTGTAAATAATTCAGAACACTCTACCTTGAGGTATCTTACTATAGAAAAATTCATAATCGACACCTCCAAAATTCGACCAAGGTCTTTCGGAGGTATTAGGTGTGTGTACCCCACCCATATTTTAAAGACATAATTATGGTGGCTAAAAAAATGAATAACATTACTCTTAGTCACAGCAAATTAGAAACATTCCACATGCTAAATAATGTATTATTAAATATATAATGGTACAAAATACATTCCCTAATATTTTGCAACATTTACTGATTTTAGAAAGATTAAATAAAGTGATATTCATAATACAACAAATAGAAAGATAAAATATTATAAAACAATATGTATAATGTTATAGCATTTAGTAAAACTATGTACATAAAGTGATGGGGTAATAATAAAGACCACTGGATATAATATTTCAGAATATTTTAATTTTTATTCTTTTACTGAGATTAAATTTCAAATTTTCTTATATTAGATATGCATTTCTTTTATAATAAAAATTATTTTTATTATTTTTAAAGATATGGGGTACAATTCTGGGTTAGGTACATAAGTGGTCATCATACAGGTGAAGTTTGGGCTTCCCTTTGGTCCCCATTTCACCTGGTTTGAGGTCAGGGACCCTTATTATTTCCTGCTTTGCCAATCCCATGCTTATAGCATTATGGTAAATGTTCAAAGTCCACTTATGAGTGAGACTATGTGGTACTCAGTTCTTTGTTTCTGTGATAAATCACTAAATATGATAAACTCTAATTTCATCCACGTTGCTGCCAAGTCCGTAATTTTGTCCTTCACTATGGTTGCATAATATCAACAGACACATATAATAAAAAATATTTTTATGAAAAAAACTTAGAAACACAGAATTAGGATGCCCATTTACAATTTAAAATGTGTATGGAATATTTATCCTGCCTTTCTTCTTTTATATTCATCAAGCTTGAATTTTTTGACTGCTTTCCCTGCTAGGTTCCATGGTCCTTTAAAGGAAGGCAGCCACGTCTTTCCAGCTTCTCTTCTAACAATGCACTTTCACTTTATCAGTGGCAAGTAAAAATAAACAAATAAAATCATGACCCGAAAGTCAAAAAGTGCCTGTTTAAATCAAGAAATAAAATTCTTTTGATAGTTTTTGAAGATTCAAAGTCAATTTCCTAATACTAAGAATTTTATATTTCTGGGGCAAATGAGCATACCAGATCAAAGAAGCGTGAAGATAAAAATAACTCTCATTCATTTCTAATTTTTAAAATTTCCTCTCTACTAGTATTGAAGCAAAAGTAACTAAATTTATATGGTTTTAACATAAGATCTGTGAAAAGAAATAGGTCTTATATTATCCAATGGCAAAAAGTGAATATAATATGCAGAAGTAAAACAATCAAAACTAAAATGATAAGCTTTAAAATACTGTACACACCAAGAAAATAAACTTGAATTTTTAAATATAAATACATTTCTTCAAGTGTTATGATTCATCACATCCAAGAATTCTAAAACTTACTCTTCCCCTTCATTAGCATACTCAGGTTAGTCATCTAGATAGAAAAAAATAATAATAATCTTGTTTCCAAGCTTTTGCTGTTTCATAATTCCTCAAAGTAATGTAGTTGGCAAGGAATGACTGTTTTCAGTTAATATAATAAGATGAATAAAAAGGGTTTCCTTTGATATGTAAAAGCTACCCTAAGACTTTATCCCTTTAAATCTAGAAGCAGCAGGAACACAGACAAGAAAGAGAGGAAGGGTGGATGGGAGGGAAACCAAGGGGGAGAGAGAGAGCAGCACATGGAACATCAGAACCGAATGTATGAACCATGCTCCTTGCAAAGAAAAAAAATACAAGGAGAAAATTTATCTCAGTAGCACCAACTTTCCCAATATTTTTAGAATGCTTAAACACATGTTACAGATCTGGAAAATTTATCATCAAAATAAGCCTGATAAGATAAAAGTAAAATGAAAGGATTTGCAAGTCAGTTCTCACCATTTTCTAACAACTATTTAACTACCTGTTTCTCACTTTCCACATTAAGATTTAATACTTGGCCCATTAAATGAGTGAGAAATAATATTCCTGAGAAAAATCCCTTATTTCCACTAAATAATGAATAATGTTATGACTTTTTGTATCTCCACATACTTTTATTTTAAAAGTTTTTTTTCTTTTATAAAAAGCAATCAAATTTTTCTCTTCTGTTAAAAGAATTCTGAAAAGAGTTTTTGTTTGTCTGATTTGCTTGTTTGTTTTTTGTTAAATATTTCTACACTGGCCAGAAAGAAAAGTAACCCATTCATTTGCCAAGTTTACTTCGTCCTGTGTACACAATGATCCTCCCCAGTCCTCTTCAGCAGATGGTTATTTTGAAGATAGTGCCAACGGTATCCCAAATTCTTTTAAAATTGTCTTCCTCACAGCTGTTTCCCTTGCTCTTCAGTCCTATCTCCATCACCAAGACCAATCATAATTCCAAGCAGGAAAACTCCAGTATCAGGACTGTGTTCTAAGCTGAGTGCGGTGGCTCACGTCTGTAATCCGAGCACTTTGGGAGACTAAAGCAGGAGGATTGCTTAAGCCTAGGAGTTTGAAACCAGCCTGGGCAACATAGTGAAACCTTGTATCTACAAAAAAAATCAAAATATTAGGTAGGCATAGTGGCACACACCTGTAGTGCCAGCTACTCAGGAGGCTGAGACAGGAGGAGCACCTGAGCCCAGGAGGTTGAGTCTGCAGTGATATGGTGAGCTGTGACTGAATTGTACTCTAGGATTGTGTGGCATATCACTTTTGCAATTATAATTATATAAATTAATTTCTGCGTATATGGACTGGGATATTAATCTGAAGCAGTTTTTATAAATTATTTATTGTCTTACAAAGTTGTCATATTATTAATCTCTTGATATTGGATTATATAAGGGCGTACCAATTCCTACAAGCAAACTCATGTCAAATTATGCCTGAGGTTTTCAACTATAACTGCATTTATGTTTACTAATTTTATACTGTAGCATCCTCTTAGATACCCTTTCTGTCACTTGGATTTAAAGAATTGTTATAAAGCTTGAACGTTGTCCTTCCTAGTCAGAGGCTAAATGCTATTGTGATACATTTACTGAAAAGAGTAAAAACACATAGCCTCCTCAAATCTAAAAAGCTAAGAGGCAAAACATAAGTTGTCTAATAACCTTAGTCTTTTCTTGCCTTTAATGCTGACTGCATTGCTTTGTTCTGCTTATATTTAAGGTAACTTTAATCAGAGTATACATAACGCTGAGCAATCTCTCTCTAAGTTACTCTATTTTTTCCTAATCTTCATTAGTGCACCCATTATTCATTTTGACAATTCAATTCTTAAAATGAAAACTAGACATAATCCATTCATTGACTGATTTATTCATTTACTTCACATGCAATTATTGGATACCCATTTTTTGTTTGGAACTTCAAGATTGCAGCCATTAATTTCACCTTGGAAAAAAGAAGAAAAATATATTCTATTACAGAATTATGTTTCAAATATTCTATAAAAATGCTATCTTATGTATCCAAGAAACAACCACTTTACAGCAAAATAATCTTAGATAACTTTTTAAAAAGTTAAACAAATGCATTAGTTCTGTTTCACATAACTTAAATTATAAGAGGACTTAGGAGGGGAATTATCCCTTTGCTTGCTTAATTACACTTACATTGAAGGCAATTTTGTTCGTTATATGAAAAGTGAATTCTAATTTTCCTTCATCATTTAGTTAAAATAGTCTCTACATAAACTGTTTCTTATTAATCCCCAGGATGACAATGTTTTTCCTTAATAATTACTATCAAATGTTCTGTAGAGTTTTTGTGTTTGTTCCATGTGTTTTAGTGTCACTAATTTCAATAGCAATTTTACTTAATTATTTTTTTAAATAACAATTACTGTCCAAGGTTACCAGTATGTAATTTGCCCCACTGGGAAAACTAAATCTCTAATTCCATGAATCTTTTATATAGGAAGATCATCATAAAAACCAGTTGGTAGTCATTCTTGTCAAAGTGTTGTAGAATACTAATACAGTCTTGAATCCTGTTTTTGTTTATCTTAATGACCATGTTTTTTGTACTTAATACATTCATGCAAATTAAAAACAAAAACCCCAAACAAAAAATATACAATTCAGGAGAATGTCGACTTTTCCATATGCCCAAACATGCTGATTTTCTCTAGGTATTGGATACTTAGAAACTAAATATCATAATATTCTACTAAAAAGAAAAATTAACATTTTAGCAATGTATTACATTATGTGATCTCATATTTGACTAATGTTAAACATTTTAAACTAATCACACATGTATATAAAATGTTTTCTCTTTATAAAGATCTACCGATTGTATAGGAATTTGTTTTAGGCAGAGCTAATGCTATAAAGACTTGAAGCGTTCCCTTTCCCTTGTTTCAGTGGCATTGCTTTGCCATTTTCTTGCCAACCTTGTTGTTACATTTACCATCTCAGCTTCATCTTTTAGATCCTTGAATACTCTAAGTGTCCCTGAGGTCCGATACACATTTTTTTGTGTCTTCTCTTCACTTTAAGACTGTTTTTCCCATCTCGAGAAGGAGTTTAGCTAATTCCTGATAAAGATTTGGCTCCAGTCTCGACTTCCTCTAATTGTCAGTCCTTAGATTAAGACTGACATCTAAATCAGTCTATTGGGACATCCCACCCTCTTCTCAAACCCAATTTAGCCATAGCTGGTTTATATTTGCTTGCATTAAGGTGACAAAGATGTCAGTTATGATGCGACTAGAATGCTGTTGCTCCAGTAACCAATACAGATAACTGTAAAAGTTAATGACAGTCATGTGAAGATCATATTGAGGAAAAAACACTGAGTGCAGCTGTAATACCAGAGGAGTAAACAGACATGGCGACTGGGTGTGTTATGAGGGTTCTCCAGGTAGAATATAAGACATGTAATAGATGATTTGACTGCTGCACTAGTGAATAAATAAAGTGAGAAAGAAAATCAACAAAGTGTTGGAGAACTATCTTTGGCAGTCTTATGGACTGAATTATGATTTTACCCTCTAAATTCTTATGGACTGAATTATGAATTTACCCTCTAAATTAATATGTTGAAGCCTTCAGTACCTCAGAATATGACTGCATTTGAAGACAGGGCTTTTAAAGAGGTGATTAAATCAAAATGAGGCCTTTAGGGTGGGCCTTAATCCACTATGACTTGTGATAACAAAAGAAAAGATGGACTCACAAAGAGGCACCAGGGATGCAGAAACATAGGGGAAAGACCATGTAAGAGGACATGGCTAGAAGGCAGTCATCTGAAAGTCAAGGAGAGATGCCTCAGAAGAAACCCAACCAGGTGGCACTCTGATCTTGGACTTCTTTTCTCTACAATTGTAAGAGACAGACCTTTGTGATTTAAGCCACCCAGTTTGTGGTCCTTTGTTATGGAATGCCTAGCAGACACATATCAAAGGCAAAATCAAAGACAGTGAAATAGTTTACATTATTGATCTCATTAAATGGTTCTTCAAAGGTTGACTCACAAAAATTGAGTTATTAAAGTCTGAAACAAAACATCATGAATGCATTCTTAATAATGCCTGTTGGCTATACTGGTGTTATTAATTATGTCCTTCAAATAGTAATAAAACACCATTTATTCTAAGGATAAAAAACACACTTTATTATTTTTAATTCTAAATGGCCCTCTTCTGACACATTCTCATATTCACTCTCCTTCCCTTATTTCTCTTATTCTGTCCCTCTACCTTCTCTACCACATACGAGCATTGTTATCCTCTTGTAAGCTAAGTTTTTTCAAAATAGCAGTCCATAAAATTAAATATGAATTCCCACTCATACTCTAGCACAGTTCTGCCACCCATACCCTGGAACCAATACCCAATTGCATGACTATTCCTGAAGCATCCATACATGTGTTCAGAAATCTGTGGCAAGAAGTTTGGATAAGAGACGAATTTGGGGGATAGAGGAGAGATGTATAATCCAGCTGTTTCCTCTTTTCCATCTTCACCATTCCACAGAATTTCATCTTACAGAGATAACCAACACCACCTAATTGCCAAAACCAGTGGTTCCAATTGAATCCAAGTTTAATGGGTTGCCGTGTACATTTGTAATTAACTATCATTCCCTGCTTCTTCGTCGTCTTTAGTGTCCCCTATTATATGCAATTTCATATTTTCATATGTTGAGAAATGTAAACTTATCATACATGTATATGGAATGTTTTCTCTTTACAAAGATCAACTGGTTGTATGAGAATTTGTTTTTGGCAGAGCAAACACCATAAAGACTTGAAACGTTCCCTTCCCTTAGTTTCCATGGCATTGTTTTGCTTTTTTATTTTGTATTTTGCCAACTTTGATGTTTCATTTTTATCATCTTTTCTTGGTTCTTCTCCTACCTCTCTGACTTTCCTGAGTGTTTCTCTCTTCTGCATTTCTTTCTTCCACCTGTATCTCATATACCTTGATCTCATCTACACCATCTGTCCTCAGACCTGTGCTCGTCTTAATCTGAATCTTCCCTTGGGTAATCCCAGACATTCTTGATGTCTTAAACTAAATTATCTTATATGCTGTTGGTCTCCTTTCCTTTACTAATCTACAGCTATATCTAGCCCTAATGTCTTTCCTGAAGAGCAGGCATATAAGGCAAAGTACTGCTGGACAGTCATTAGCACTCCGAGCACATACGCCTAGACTGTATTTCCTACCTCAAAAAATGACTCAACCATCTTCAAAGTCCCTTCATCTCTATACTTTATAGTCAGCCTGCACACAACTAATGAGCCACCAAATTCTGATCTCATATTTCTCAAATGTACTATTGTATTGTCTTCTCCAGTTCAATTGTTACTGCACTAGGGAAAGCCTGGAAGATCTATTTCCCAGACTAATGCAAAAACCTTTGAACTGGTTTCTCTAACGCTGAACTTGGACTCTTACATCCATCTTTTATAGTGTTTTTAAAGTGATGCATTAAAAATATCAATCTGCCTTTGAGACTCCCCTGATAAAAAAATTTCACTCATTTCTCTTATTCAAAGGGATACAATTCATATAATACATAATACAATGATAAGCTTCCTATATGGTGGCTTACAAGACTGTCCTTAATAAGCCCCTTAAACACCCCTTCGGCCTCGATTCCTCACCTTGAACTCTATATTACAGTGACATCCAATTGCTGGAAGTACTGATCTCAACAGGCTGCTTCATTCCTCTGTGACTTTAGGCATGCTGCGTTTTCTGCCTGTAAGTCCCTTTTCTTCTCTACTTTCCCCTCAGGCTTTCTGGTTTTTTCCTTCCAGATTTCTTCAGGGACCCATTCTTGATCATTCAGATGATTTTTGTTATGCCCTTGCCTATTCCTACACAGTACATTGGAATAACAGGCTACAAGTTCTTAGATACAGGAATATTTTAACTTCAGTTGCCAATAACTGACACATGGAAATTGCTCATGTTGATATGAATTCATTCAGAATCAGCTATCAAAAGCTATTCGCATACCCAATATATAATGGAGGTGTATTTTTGAAATCTCTAAACCATAAACTATTTTTAATGCTCTTTACTCACCATATTTATGGGATCCACTGGTCCAATACTGTTTACATAAACATCAGTTTCAATCACTGTGGGCCTCACTGCAAAATACCAACAAAAGAATGGTCACAGGTATACTCACAGATTGCTTTAAATGAATCTTATTTAAAGAAGTGTTAATAATGAATATTTTTATTATTTCAATCATAATACACTTTTCACTATGAAATGCAGAAATGTGGTCCACACAGATACAAATACCTTTTCAGTTTGCAAGTCAAGCATCTAATTAAAGTTAATGTTTTTAACTAAAACATTCCAGTGTATAGCCCAAAAATATTTAGATTATCTACTAAAATTAAAGAAGTGACTTTAATTTTAAAATGCAAGATAACTTGTCCTGACATAGTTAAAGAATTTTAAGATTGAAATGGATTTTTTAGAGCTTAAATAGCATGCACTTTCATTTAAAGCTCCTCAGTAGTGTGTTGGTTAAGTGTTTAACAACCTTACTCTCCAAGAGGGTGGCTAAAGCTCTGCTTTGTAGCCTTTGTTAATTTCTATGTTGCAAATACCACCATAATGATTGATTTAAAAATACCAATGTTTCTGTGAGAGATCACTCAGTATTATAAACTCTAGTTCCATCCAGGTTGTTACGAAGTTTATGATTTTGTTCTTTTTTTATGACTGCGTAGTATTCCATTGTGTATATATACCACATTTTTAAAATCCAGTCTTCTTTTGATGGACAGCATGGTTGGCTGCAGGTTCTTGCTATTGTAAACAATGCTGCGATAAACATACATGTGCAAGTATCTTTTTTATAGAGTGATTTGAGTTCTTTAGGGTATATTCCCAGTGGGGGAATTGCAGGGTCATATGGGAGGTTGATATTTAGAGTTTTTAGGAATCACCACACTGCTTTCCACAGAGGTTGCACTAGTTTACACTCCCACCA
>NW_007251292.1:30718-46430 GCF_000164805.1 Carlito syrichta
ATCAACAAGGGTGACTGAATGATGCATATTTGTATACCTAACCCTTAACTGTACCCCACAATTTTAAAATAAAAAATAAAAAAATAAAGATACCAATGTGAAATCATCCAAGCAGAGTTGAAACAATATATAATAAGGGGCTATTGTGAGCCAGTATGAGTCAGTTTCAACACACACTGGAAGTTCAAGTACGGTTATAAGGATTAAAGGACATAAAGTATGTTAAGAAACTACCTCCAGGTATGACTTTTAATAATATTTGTTCATGCCTTCTTCCTGTCTCTTTTAGTAGCAGTATTCCTAACTAACAGCTGTTTTTAGTTATCTCCAGTGTACAGGCATGTTTTTACCTATCGTATAGACATCATTATGAACCTCATCTATTGTGTTTTATATGTAACCATTAGTGTTTTTCCAGTCAGTCTTTAAATAACACATGCAATAGTTTTATATTATGTCAAAATGTGTAACACTGGTCAGGATTTTTAAATACTTATTAAATAATATTAGTAATAAATATACATAATAGTGCCATATCTAATTATGATTTATGCTTTCAACAATTGTCAGGTTTTTTTGGCTTTCTATAATTGGATTTACTATAATAATGATGTATATTTATATGTTTTTCTGTTTGCTGTAAAGAGCATTTTTACATAGTTATTTTTACTACCTCCATCAACACAACCAAATAAGAGATAAAGGGTTCATTTATTGATTCAGCAAATACATATTGAGGAAGCGGTGTAAAAGATTATTCATAAGGTAGAAAGGAAAAAGGAAAACATTTCTAGAAGAAAATCTGTCCCATCTCTCACAGAGAATTGCATAGAGATAAAGAATGTGAGATAAAGCAGAAAAAAAATGACCTTTAGATTGAAAGTTTCTCTGTTTTTGTGTCATGTTTTAAATCAAATCGGCCCAGTTCTCCTTTACAAACATCACTTGTTTTCTCTTTCTGACCTAGTTTTTCATAACTCTTAAAATTCCAATGTTGTGATTTCCCAGGCAGGTTGCACTTCATCCTCTGACACATAACCACGTCTGTTGGGCTGAGTATCTGTCCAGCCTCAGTTTTCGTCTTGGCTTCTTTTTTTTTTTCTGTCAGGCAAAGCCTTTAAGCTACCAAACTTCCATGGAAAATTTCAGGCATTTTGCAAAACAGTGTCTACATAACTATAACAATATTTTGTTTTACTCTTGTAATTAGGAAAAAAACTACATTTAGGAAAACACATGACACTTATAAAGCTTGTTTTCCTCAAGCAAATTTTTTGACTACTTGGCATACCAATTTTCTTAACAAGAAAAATAAATGAGATTTAGTTTTAGTATGCAAAACCATAAGGTTCTAAACCTATTCAATACTGAAAATGTAATTGGAGCCACTAACCAATAATTAACTATCTTAAACAAAACCAGGTCATATGATTGATAGAAGGTTTTACAACCCAACTTAGGCTGATGACGTCTGAGATGAGTTGCTTTAACCATTTGTCATTTGTTTCTGACTACTATGAATTTTAGCCAATAAAAATATAATTAAGCTAATTATAGAAGATTTAGAGAATGGTTTTTATGAAATCCAATTAACAACAAGAAAATAGATTTATTAGTTCCATTCATAGGTATCTTTATTGCCGGTAATAAGCAATTATAACTGGAAGAAGCAATATATCACTCTTATGTAATTAGATTTTTTTTCAGTTAAACTGATAAATCAACAAACACTGAGGAGCGCCTGCTTTTTCTCTACAATACTCAGAGCTGACACTGTCTTTGAGGAAGAAATGATTTCTAAAAGCATTTTTATTTACAGAACATGCTTTTCACATTTACAATATAGATATGAGTGAGCTGTCTGGTTTCCTGACACCAATCTGTCTTACATAATTATAAGATAAACTTATGTATGTTAGAAAAATATTAACTGGCATTAAGTCATGGGTTACAAAGCATCAGAGACACTGAGGTATTTCTTGATCAACATAAAGCAAATGCACCTGGGATGAGACAAAAGAAGATTTCTCTCAGTAGTTCTAATATATTATAGACTTTTGCTACTGATAGAGAAAATAATTAAGAATCGTTAAAAACATATTTGTAAATGATGAGCCATTTTTGAGTGACCTTGTACCCATTTTATATTTTTCGAATGCTGGTATTTGATCTGGTCCTTGAATCTGCAGTCCCAAAACATGAGAAGAATAAACCTGAAAATAAGCTAAAATATTTTAGTTTAATTTTGTAACTACAGCTAGTAATATCCCTCAAAATATGTAGTTAAGAAAAAAACAGCAGAAATCTGTAATTACTTCTTAATAATGACCTACCACTACTTTGATTCATACTATGAATAATACGTGCAGCTAAAATTACTTAAAGTATGTGCTTCTTGGAAATTGAGTAAGTACATTTTCTTAGCACTTTTATTTTCTCACTTCAAAGTTTGTTCAATGGTAGGATTTTAGCAATGTTCACAAAGGAAGACATTATATTTTAATTCAAAAGTAGAAAAATGAAGCTAAAAGGGAATTGTCATTCCAGATTCATTAAATAATGTCTTGAAGTGGGTACAGGCTATGTTTAATTCATCAATACACATGGAGATCAAAGATCTCTTTCTTTGCAATAGTATAACAATGCTTGAGAAAACTATGTACTGTCACAGCAAATTACATTTTTTATGTGTGGAAGACAGGTAGAGATGACACTGGATTATTTTTGCAAGACCTCTTTCTGTGCTGTGATTCTAAGTACTTTGCTTTAAGTAGCTCACTGGAATATAAGTGGATAAACTCCCAGGGGGAGTCAGTACAGAGAAAGAATAGAAGTTCAAGGCAACTTAAAGAATATCTCCAGAACAAAAACCAGAAGGAAAATGTAGCAATTTAAAAAGAAGAAAGCAGTGAGATCAACAAGGTTTTCACATTCAGTTTCCAGGCAGCAAAGTCAGAACTAAGGAGAGTCAGCTCGCAAGGTGGCTTCATTAATCAGAAAATATAAGCTAAACTAGGCTCTTAAAATATTTTCTTTGTAACTGATCTTAGCCATGCTTCCTTGTACGTTCTATACCAATTTCTCTATGATATCTTTAGCAGATTATGCAGCCTTTTGGTCATTTTTGTATATTAAAATTAATTTAGCTCAATTAAAAGTCCTAATCCTGGAAAGTAAGTTTTACAAATTTTTCTTGTTATCTCAAAATAGGTATTAAAAAAGCAGTCTCAGGTATCCAGATATTTCAGTGATTACATACAGACTTGTTGTTTCCTTATTTTATGATATATGAATTTTATTTCCGTTTTAAAAAAAGTATGCAGCAAGTATTTTATTGTTTGCAAATGTCATAGGTACAATTTCAAGAAAGTAAGCAACTACCAGGTGTAAGCATTCTTACATACTGATTGCTTTTGGATTTCTTCTGGTCCTTGCCCAAATACAGATTTATATTTATCAAGCTGTGCTCAAAACTCTATTAAGCTTTTCTGAAAGTTTTTTCAAGACGTCAACTGCTTCTATCTGCAAATAATTCCTTCAAAATACCAATTGTTTCACAACTGAAACACTCAGGAGAAATATAAGTTAGTCTCTTTTCTTATAATGTCCGTGTCTGGTTTTATAATCATTAATATACTGGCATAGTAAAATGTATTGGGTATCCTTCTTTCTCTATTTTCTGAAAGAATTTGTGTAAGATTTTTATAAGTTCTTTCTTACCTATTTGGTAAAATTCACCAGAGAAGGAAAAAAAATTTTTTTAGATGTAATGATATTTTTGAACTGGATCCTACTTCTGTAGATATATTATAGAAACAATTAGAAATTGTACCAGAGTATTCAATGGTAGTAGTATAACAATTGTTTTTGGTGTTGATGATTGCATCATGCTTATATAAGGTTGAAATAACATGAGTAGTTTTTCTGACCACAACAAAATTAAAACAAAAGTCAACAACAAAAAAAATTGTTGTTGTTGTTGTTTTACAAAAAATTGTAAAAATTCCAAAATATTTAGAAATTAAGAACATTTTAAATAATCTGTGAATCAGAAGTAAATTATTTTTAAAATGTTAAAATAAATAGAAATAAAAACAAAATTATAAGTTAGTAACATTGACAAAAATAAAATAAAATCTTGATCTGATGAACAGAAAACCTGTGTTTATTAAAGAGATTGAATTTGTAATTAAACATCTTTCAACAAAGAAAATATCAGGTCCATATTATACATGGATTTTGAAATAACTATGATTAATATGTTCTTATTTCTCTAGATTAGACAACAGAGGTCCTCAACCCAAATAGAGATATCAAGTTTGTGTCCTGAGTCTTCTTCTGAGCCTCAAGAACAAAGAAATGTCAACCACTATCCACAATGTCCTTCTCAGCTTACATCTGGATAAACGGATACATGTGAAGAGAAAAGCACACATGGATAAATAGATTCAATACAGTCTTATAACGTATATATGTATAACCATTTACGTTTAAATCAAAATTAGTTGCAATTAAAATAAATAAAAAAGTTTCTTCTTAGTCACACTAATCACATTTCATGTACAGAATAACCACATATGGCTAGAAGTTACAAAAGTAAGCATTGCATAACATTTCTGTTATTGCAGAGAGTTCTACTGAACAACTCTTAACTGGTTTTATTTTGCAAATTTCTGTGTAACTGCTTGTACTTGTCACAAAACTTGAAATTGTTAATAACAGCATTTAGAGGATGAAGTTCTTGAAATTCATAAAACAGACACATGCAACATAAAAAGTTTTGCATTTAACAAGATTTTGAATACCCTGTCTAGAATTCATGTATGTAAAAAAAAGCATGTGTTATAATCTGATCCTAGAAGATAACATTTTTCCACATAAACACAAAATATTTTTGTTTTTCAGAAGTTTCCTGAATTCAAGAATGCAATATTGTATAAAACATAGAAAGATGGAATTAATTTTGTTCTGAATTTTACCAAGAGTATACACTATTTTATGCTACCTTTCACCAGTGACCATGTTTGTCATAGTATTAGAGTCACCAATACTATATACCTGTATCACCTTACCTAACTTTCCAATAACTAGTGATTCTGTATATAAATGCAAGCATCTGGCAGCTTCATCATTTCATTCAGCGTAGCTACGCTTGAGCATTTTCATATGGAATGTAAAATATTTTATTATAAATTAGTATTTCTCATTCTACCATCGTGAGGGATACACACACACACACACACACACACACACACACACACACACACACACACACAATTGATCGAAAGACAGATGAATGGATATGTTCCTGAGAATGTCTGCTCAAGAGAATGGAAGGCTCATTTCTCACTCTCTACTTAAACATCTCTTTAGGCAGCAGACTTGGCAGCCTGCTCCTACTTCACACTCAATCAGGGGGAAAGAAGGAGAGAAGTGGTGGGATTTAAAGAAGAAAAAGCAGTAGAGCGTCTACACCTGCTCGTTAGCATGTCTAGGATGTTTCCTTTTCTTGTGGCTCTAAAGCACGCCAAAGAAAAATGACTAAGCTAGAAGCACCTCCTCAGTTTTTTTTTTTTTCTTTTTCCTCAGTTGTGCCAAATCCTGGCAAGAAATGTCTCAAGTGCTGTCTCACCTGTCCTTAACATTTTGTGGTGAGCATGGCAGTCTTAAATGCACTACGTAGAAGAAGAAGGAAGTCAGTGATGGGACTAAGGAAAATCCAAAGGATCCCTAGAGAAAATGAGTATACCTTCGATCTGAAAACATTTTTAAAATGTCTTTTGAGACCATAACTAGAAGAAAGAGGAAAATGATTTACAAGTATGTGTGATATGAAAGAATGGTCTTCAAAGCTGGTTGGTTCAGGGCAGAGAAAAAAAGGAAAAGAATGTCAAAAAGGAAAAGAGAAATGTGCTTAAGAAACTAGACAGTGAAGGAGAAAATAGGTAAAGAATTTTATGTGAGCAAAAGGAAAATTAATAAATTGAAAGCCGTATAACCTCTCCCTAATCACAAAACACCAACAACAACCAAATTCATTTAAAGTGTCTAGGCTTTGCTATCATGACATCTAAGGACTTCCATGAGCTAAGAATCCTGTAAAACACCTACAAACTTCAAGATAAATGGAGCAAAAGGATTGCTGCAGAAAGAAGAAATGAAGATCCAACACAAATCAACTGTGAAAAATCCCCACAAAAAAAGCATCAAGCAGAAGAAGGAAAATACTCCAAGCAGTTAAATGTATTCAAGCAAACATTTAAGCATAAGAAAAATCACCTTGAACAAAACAATTCAGAAACTAAGCAAGATAAATTATCCCTCATCCCCTCACACACACATACAAACAGGCACAAAAGAAAATTGATTGAACTTAAGGAAATAGAAAAGACAAAACAAAAGATGATCAGCAATTGCTCTACTAAAATGATTTAATAATAGGCCAGAAAAATACCAAAAGAATAGAAATGAGATAAAAAGAAGCAGAGAGTTACAGAGAAAATTGTGCAAATACAAGGAAGGCAAAGTATGAGTAACATGCTTGTAATTGAAATCTATAAAGAAGAAAACCAAAACAATACAACAAAACTAATATTCAACTTTATAATACTAAGTAAGTAAATAAATCTTCCCAGAATTGAAAGAAAGCCAGCCTAAAATTACCTTTTGAAAGAAATTATCAGTTGTCTGGAAAAAAGGCTGCAAATATTGAACAACTCTGAGACAAAATAATGTAAAATAAAATATAGCAAGACATAATTTTTACCATATGATTATATATAAAAAATTACAATTTCTCTACATTGACAATAAATTAATTAAAATCCTTGCTGATTTATGACTTTGCTTTAAACAGTCACAGGGGAAACTTACAAGCTATTTGTGTTATAAAATTTATATATAAATACAGAAGACCAAGAATAACAATCTTGAAGAACAAAGTTGATTAGCAACACTAACTATGCTACCAAGACTTATAGTTCTACATTAATTAAATCAAAATTGGAATTCTTCCTTATCTTCAAATATTAGTTCTTTTATGAAGTATATTTCAGGCTTTCAGGCAGTTTTATCAAAACACTGCTATCATTCTTTGTTGTAGCAGGTGTAAAATAATTGCAGTACAATGCTGTTATGTCTGTTTTTTCTCATTTTAAACTTCTCAAACCATTAGTGACTATTCCAGTCAATAATCTTCAAATACAGCAATCTCTAACATAAGTCAGACACTCAACAAATAGAAAATAAATGGCTAAAATAGCATCAGTGATGAGATTTTCCATAGTCACCCAAATCCCAGAATGATAACTGAAACTTACCTCCTATATCTGGACGAAGTTTATTGTCATAGCCTTGAAGCAACGAATTGAGAATTTGTGTGATATCTCCTTCATGAATTTTTGGAGCCAAGACCCAAGTTTTGTTTACTGTTAAATCTTCATCATCTTCATCATCTGCTTTATCAATACTAAATAATTCAAAAAAAATTTAGATGATAGAAAGTTCAGTAGAATTGTATATAAAGAAAAAATAACTTGAGTATTACAATTGAGTAAGAAAATAGTAAGGTGGGGGAAAACAGGAAAATAGATATCCATCTGTAATTCATAGAGTAATACACTACTCTTCTCTTTATTGCTCATAAGGAACCCATCTTTGAGTAAGATCATTCTAGACTTAACAAGTCCTGTTTCAGTGAATCTTTAGTGCTCCAGTGAAAAAAACAAAAACCAAACACTGACACTGGTAAAAAAAAAAAAAAAAAAAATCAAGAAAATCTGTAGTGTATTTGGTTACTTATGTATTTCTAAAGATGTGCTTCCCTCCAGTAGTAATCAACCAACACATTATCTTAATATATGAGGAGGAACCCACTCACTCCCCAAAAAACCAGAATTATTTTTGGAGGGCGGGCCCCTTGAGTACAGGCTTCCCTGCTAGGTAAGTGTTCTAGGAACCCATCGGTATCACAGTACCAGCTAACATTGCTGTGAGAGGCTATGTTCAGCTTCAGTTAATTTTTTTTAAAGATTAATTCAGCACGTTTGCCCATTTCATGATGGGTGGTTTACCAGTGCACCTGCCCACACTGCGCTGAGTGTTCAGCAGTTTTTGACCCAAAATGGCATGACCCCTATACCCCATCTTCCCTATTCACCAGACCCGGCCCCAGAGACTTTTTCTTGTTTCCTGGAATGAAAAAAGTCCTCAAAGGGAAATGTTTTCCAGATGTAGAACAGATGAAACAAACAAACAAAAAACAACAGAAGGGCTAAAAGGAAATCGATGAATTGAAAAGCTGTTTTGAGCTGCAGAAAAAGCATCTGGATAGGTGTATTGCATCAAACAGAGAGTACTTTGAAGGGGACTGAAGTTCAAACATGTAAGAATAAATACACAATTAAATTCCAGGTCTTGGGGGGGGTCCCCCCTCATATTTAGTCAATTTTTTATGCTACTCATTCAGACCTCTTTTTTGGTGGAGGGAGCTAAACATCTTTGCAAACACAGCCACCACTACCTTTATCCCTTTATCCTTTTTTTTTTTCCAGTCAGAGTCTCACTCTGTCGCCCAGGCTGGAGTGCAGCAGCCTGCTCAGGGCCACCGCAGCCTCGACCTGCTGGGCTACGGCGATCCGTCCGCCTCAGCCATCCAAGTGGCTGGAACTACAAGCGCGCGCTACCACACCTGGCTAATTTTTTGTAATTATTATAGAGACGAGGTCTCGCCAAGTTGCCCGGGTTGGTCTTGAGACCGCAGGCTCAGGCAATCCACTCACCTCGGCCTCCCAAAGTGCTGGGATTACAGGCTGAGCCACCAAGCCCGACCCCCTTTATCCTTCTGAAGTATTAACAACAACATACATTTAAAATTTAGCTTTTAATGAATTTAACATCTCATTTCATTTTTACAATACCACTATTAATAGTTATTATCAACAGATGAATAGGGTGTATTAGATTCTCAATGTTTCTTCTCTCCCTCTTGTCAAGGAATTATACTTCTCACCCCTATCACTTCTAACTTAGTCATGTGACCTGTAATACCTTCCTGCAGGAGGATTATACATCCCATTCATGTTGAACTCAGGTGTGGCCCTGTGATTGACTTTGGCTAATAGAATGTTGGTGATATAAGTCACTACTGAGCAGAAGGTTTATTGTCAGTGACATTTATTATGTCTCTCTTATCTTTCCATCAGATGCTACTCATGCCAAGAGACTACTCCATTACTTCACTCTCAGAGTACCAGTGATATTGACAGAGACCCAGGTGAACTATAATACATGTGTAGCCTGCATGAGAAATAAACATTTGGGGTTCTAAACCACTGAGATTAGGGAGTAGTTTGGTATCACAGCATGGCGGAATGTCTCCTGATTGACAACCTATAAATACATGGTCAATTTTATTTTCATTTAGTATTTGAGAAAACAAATTAAGAGATGCTAAGTAGCATATGCCTCAGTTCTACAACTACAAACTCTCACCAGCTACTCCCACCAACACCTCAGTTTAACCTTAGTTAAACACAGACTCAGTGAAATCTCTGCCAAAACAATTTTAGTCCCCTAGACAAAGATGTAATGCAAGCAAATAGAAAGCTTTCTAGAGGTCAGAGGCTACCTTTCAGACACCAAAGTTCATGTTCCGTCCACTATTATTATATCCTGTTTCTTCAGAGATGAAGAAACAATCTGTGAAAAATTGATTAACTTGACCAAAGTAATATTGTCCAAATGGTGGAAATAGGATTATGACACCCACACTACACAATGAGGACAATAGAATATTGTTTTCAATTTGAGAGAAATTTATAGATGAGTATAAAGGCTTTGACTCTGTACTTCTAAAGAGGCATGAATTACTACAATGTATATAAGGTTCAAGTTAGAACCCCTTGGATTCCTGGAGAACAGGTAGTTAACATATTTCTACTTAAGTACTCCATTGCAGTAATTATTTTGCTGTATTTAACTTTGTAAAGTATATGATACTGAACTATAGCTATATAATGTCCTTCAAATAATCTTTTATTATTTTCTTTAAATAAATAAATATATAGATAGAAAAGTCAATGCATTAAACATACTGAAGTATTAAGAATTCTTGCTGGTGGGTCCCTCTGAAGTTTTCTGTTCTAATTAGACTTCCTGAAATATTGGCGGCAGCTCAAATTTTCAGTTTCTATTTAGCTCTAAATTCCGGTTTTATAGAATGAAACATCTGGTGGACACAGGCAGGCCACTTACACATACAAGCAGTTGATTTTTGTTTTTGAAATATGATTGTAGTCAAATGGAAGTTTTTAGAAAAAAATAAAAGTTTTTTCTATTTTTTATGGTAGCAACATTTTGGTAATCTAAAAACCACATGCTGATAGTGATTTATATTCTCCTTTTCCTGGGTAGCACAGAGAAAATATGAAAATTGACCCCAATAGTACTACAAAACTATCTTTTCTCATTTTTGTCAATAGCAAAAAGAAAATTTCATTGTAGTTAATATGCTTAAACCTTCTCTCTAAGCTATTTAAATTACCTTCAGAATATTCATCAATTACTTTGAGTATTATATTCATGTTATTTTTAGTGATTAAAAAGTATTTGTCATAATTTTTAAAACATTGTTTTTATAGAATACCTGATATATTGATGTCTTTCAGAGGCTGAGGGATTTTTGTGACATTTACAAGTTTTGGATGACTTGACGCCTTTCAGAGGCTGAGGGATTTTTATGACATTTACAAGTTTTGGATGACTAGTTAGTATGATTTTTTAAAATATGCTCTGAGAATTTCTAGACTCATTGTTCTTTTAATAACTTAAGTGAGTTCTATTTTACCCCTGATGGAAATACTTTTAAGTCCTTTATTATATCATTCTATTCATTTTTTATTATAATGATTGACATTTTGATTATTATTGTGATTGAGTACCTATAATTCACCATTAAGTGCCTACCACATTTCAGGAACTATGTATTAGTTTCCTTTCACATGTTATATCATTTAGTAACAGTAATTCCATTAAACAAAATTAATATACCTTCTTTAAAGGTGATTTTAAAAAGACACCTGCTTCCCAAAGGTTTTTGCTTCTCACATTCTCAAATTGCAACCTGTAACTACTTACTGAAGAAAGTTTTTAGTCATATAGTATATCATTTTTAAGCTTACTAAGCTCACTTATTTCAATGCATTATACAAATTTCTTTAATGACATAAGAAATGACTGTATGTGCAAATATCTTAATGACACTATTACTCTTCTTATGTACAACAAAAACGAACTTTGAACTAACAACTAAGATCATTTAAGTAAAGACAAGACATGCTATGCCATAAGATCATGAAAAAAAATTCATATTTATCAATGGAGAAAAAATATATGCCTACAGCAAGTCAATTAATTAATAAAAACTATTTTCCATGCCTAAACATTCATTGAAGTTTGCCCAGGACTATCTTGGTTTATATCTACTGTCCTGGAATAATTTTTACTAGCACCCTTTCACTCACAAAATGGCCCACTTGGATGATAAATTATATAGTCACCCTGTAATTAGTTCACATAAAGGTGACTGTAAATGTCCTCGTTCTGACACATGAGGCAGGCTCTTCCATAAATCTGTTATGAACACAGAGATGAAACTCAAGGCAACTTAATAAGTTGCCCAAAGAATGTGACTAAACCCTGATGGAATGTTGATAGAATATTTTCCCCCAAAATTTGGAAAAAAATGTAAAACTTGCAGGTAAAAGGCTCTGATGAATCACTTTTGTATTACACTGAAGAAAAAATATAGTTACTGCTCCTTGCACTAAGTATATACACATGGGAGAAATCCACGGGAAAGTAAATATAATAAATATTTTGTGACTGCTACTTCCTAGTCAACGCTTATGGGTTAGTTAATTGGTCTTGATAGCCTCATGAGACGAATACATAGTTCCTGAGATGTGATAGGCACTTAATGGTGAATTATAGGCCCTCAATCACATAATAATCAAAACATTAATATTATAATAAACAATTAGTAAAATTATGTAATCAGGGACTTAAAATTGCAGCATGTATATTAGAAAGTAAATATCAACTTTAGTTTTTCATATTGTTATTATTTGAGATTACCATAGTCCTATCTCCTAGAAGTAAGTATGGCTAATAAAATCGCAATAGCGAGTTAATCAGCTAATCAATTTAAAACCCAGAAAAATAGGTAGATACACTTAATCAATGAATTCAAACTCTTGACATTTATATCTAGAATATAATTAAATAAATATGTTCAGAAATCATGACTACTCATTATTATTCTTGTCATTTTATTTTATTTTTTTATTTATTTTGAGTCAGTCTAACTCTGTTTCCCAGACTGGAGTACAGTGGCACAATCACGGCTCACTGCAGCCTTGACCTCCTGGGCTCAGGAAATCCTTACACCTCAGCCTCCCAAAAAGTTGGGATTACAGGTATGTGCCACCATGTCCAACTTTTAATTTTTTTTATTGTGTGTAAAGACAAGGTCCCCACTATGTTGCCCAAGCTGGTCCCGAACTCCTGGGTTCAAACAATTCTCTCGCCTCAGCCTTCCATTCTTGCCCAGTCATTCTTGTCATTTACATATCATTGAATGTAATTAATAAACTGGGTCATTTTACTATTCTCATTATTTTAATGTTAATATACACAATTGACTTAGTTATTTTAGTTATCTTCATGAGTAATCATTTACATATTTGAGAAAAAGCATAACTAGTTGGAATGAAACAAAACATATAGGTACATTCCTAAAACTGATATTTTACATAATTTTATATATCTACCAGGAGCTAAATTCAAGTTAAGCTTTCTTAACTCAATTTCCATAGTTAATTACATGTAATCACTCAAAATGTTCTATATGCTTAAAATTGTATGCCCCACACTAAGCAGTCCTAGGAGCACAAGATGTTTGAAGTAAGAGCATGTTAGAGGTTCTCATCTCCTTCTTCTTATAAAAATAAGGAGACTGGAGTTTTGAAAATACAAATAATGTAATTAAAGTCTCACAGCTACTTAATGACAAAAATAGTTGTGTATGATTATCATATTCACAAACAAAATGATTTTAATAATCCAAATATATCAATGATCATACTTACCACATTGTATAGTCATTACTTGGTTAAAACATGCTGAGAGGTGGTAAAAATAACTTATAAAATACTTTAGAAACTCGTAAAAAGGAGATAACGATGCAATCACCAACTGTCTATGAAACCAATACTCAGTTTAAGTAAAATCCTCGACATTCTTCTCCCTTCCCAGAGATTATAATTATTATAGTGAATGTGATACAACGTTATAGTAAACATAACAACTGTATTACTAGTTCATTATTGCAGTTTACTATTGATATCCTTTGGATGGTGCCTCCCTCAAATCACGTGTTGAAATGTGATCCCTAGTGTTTGAGGCGGGGCCTAGAGCGAGGAATTTGGGTCATGGGAGCGGATCCCTCAGGAATGGTTTGGTGCAGGCCTAGTGAAAATGAGGGAATTCTTGCTCTTTTGAGTTTATGTGAGAGCTGGTTGCTTAAAAGAGCCTGGCCCTTCTCTTACCTGTCTTGATTCTGCTCTTGCCATGTAACACACTTACCCCTTCTGTAAAAAGTAAAAGCTTCCTGTGGCCTCTCCAGAAGCTAAGCAGTTGATGGTGTCACGCAGAACCATGAACCAAACAAGCCTCTTTTCTTTATAAATTTCTCAGCCTAAGGAAGTCCTTTATAACAATGCAAAACAGACTAATAAAACTATGTATCTATATATCCCCAAATGACACAGGAGTACATATAGCTATAATAAATTATCAATATGTAGCCGGGCTCTGTGGCTCAGCCTGTAATCCCACGCCTTTGGGAGGCTGAGGTGAGTGGATTGACTAAGCCGGCGGGTTCGAGACCCGCCTGGGCAGGCGAGACCTCATCTCTACAATAAAATCAAAAAATTAGCCGGGCGTGGTAGCGCGTGCCTGTAATTCCGGCTACACGGAAGGCTGTGGTGGAAGGATCACCGGAGCCCAGGTCGAGGCTGCGGTGGCCGGACCGGTCACTGCACTCCAGTCTGGGCCACAAAGTGAGACTCCAACTCAAAAAAAAAAAAAAAAAATTAGCAATATGTATAGTCACATGATTCATTTTGCCAGCCTAATGGATGTAAAATAGAATCTAATTTTCATGTTATCACATTTCTGTGATTATTAGGAAAGTAGAGCACCTATTTATATTTATGGGCCATTTTGACCTCCTATAAACTATATTTTCAGTTTGGATTTTAATAATAACTTTTTAAACAAATATAACATGATTTTAAAATTAAGCTTCATTTTACAAATATCTATTAAGTGATTATTGTATGCTGAGCTAGCATCCATTATTTCTTGATGCTAATGATGAAAAGATGAGTAAACTAGCCTCGAGAGAAAATTTACAGATATAAAATAGAAGGTTTAGATATTGGTATTAATCTTTTAATGATAGTGGGTGTTTTGAACAAGTCATTAAATATCTGTGAGCCACAGCTTCCTCATCAAACTTTTAGGATTAAACTTTTTATAAACTCATAGGTAGTGAAGAAATATTATAAGTTACTGCAGTTGTCAAAGATAATTTAGTAGTTCCTCCTAAAAATGACAAAGTAAACATGCTATCCTCTCTCAGAAATCAGTCAAAAGTAGCAAAGAAAGAGAAAATAGATTCTCAAATTTCATCTTTGGTAAACAAGGAGACTTCAGAAATCTAAAGTACAAAATTGTTGGAAGGACTATAGATATCTGAGGAAGCTAGGAGAATAGTCCTTTTGGGGCCTGGGGCAAACTCTTGATGCAAGGTCAAAAAATCAGACGCACTATTGGCAAATGTAAGTCTTCTCTAAAACTGCCTTGCTAAAAAGAAAATAAAATGAAAAAAAGCTTGAGACTGAAGGACGAATAAAACAGTCATATACAGGGGTGCTAAAGAAATGTATACACATCTTAAGTGATATTATCTATGTATTACTTTTCGAAGTTGAATTAAATTACGGTAGCAATGTGTAGTATGACATTTGCTCAACTGTACTTCCACCATTTTCTTTGATTGTTCTGCCTGCTGCACGGTGATGCTATCATTCATTTGATTAATGCCCTCTTTTGAGCGAATGTCATACTTAAAATGTGTATACATCCTTTTGACACTATATATATAATGTACAATATTATAATACATAATATTATATCCCCTCTGTATTCTTGAATGTAGTTTTCTTTTCATTTTTTATTAATTACCAATTCATTTTTGTTTGTCATTTAAATTTTTAAATATGCTTTATGAAATAATTTTGTTTTTGAGTTGGAGTCTCACTCTTATTGCCCAAGCTAGAATGCAGTGACACACTCACAGCCACTGCAGCCTCGACCTGCTGGGCTTAGGATACCCTTCCACCTCAGCTTTCCAAGTAGCTGGAACTATAGACGCTTGCCACCATGCCTGGCTAGTTTTTTTAATGATTTATTGTAGAGACGAGGTCGCACAAAGTTGCCCAGGCTGGTCTTGAACCCCCAGGCTCAGGCAATCCTCTCACTTCAGCCTCCCAAAGTACTGGGATTACAGGTCGAGCCACCATACCTGTCCTTTATAAAATAATTGATTAATGCTATATGTTTCTGGGGTAACACATTATAATAGGAA